>NC_139724.1:44994909-45055422 GCF_964211835.1 Anser anser | reverse complement strand
GAGACCAACTATTTTAACTAGCATTTTAAAAGGCATGCCCCTTTGCAGGGCTGTACTTTGAAAGTTGTATGCGCACATCCATGAACTTGCGTTACCGATAGCTTTTTGGCTGTTTTGAGTTGAGTCATCCAACGCTCATAAACAAGTACTGAAAAATGAATCTAGACCCAAACTCTAAAAGGAATCCAGATTCCTTTTTTAAAGAAAGAAATTGTTAGTGGTTCCACACATATCAGGTGCTGTCAGGTTGGTTCCCATCTGAAACGCATTGGTTCTCTCAAAAGAGAATCTCTCGCTATGTTTTATCCAGGTCTAGGTTTAGCTTTGCTCATCATACTTGGTTGTTACTTGGCAGAAGACAGTTGCTGCTTTCAAATGAATAGCCTGAGTATCAATCAGCTGAAGTGTTTCCTATGAAGCATTTTTGTATTATTTTTCCTCCTTTCTTTTCCTTTTTTCTCCCTCCACATAATCGCGATCCTTGGTGTAATCATGAAACTTTGCTATCATCAGATCAATATGTGATACCTTTAAGTGGTAAAGAGAAGCTTCGCTCCCTTCCCACTCAGTAAGCTGCTGTTCTGCAGTTCCTTTTTCTGTCATGGGTAGAAAACTATTTTGAAGGGGAAAAAAAAAAGATTGTTACGATATTTCCAAATGATAATAAAAATGTTTCTTTGAAAACCTTTCTTCTGAGTGTTATGAGTGATTTTGCAGACTCCAGATGTTTGAAACCTTTGAAAGCCATTATGATTTTGTTCATTGCTGGCTGGACTTCAGTATTTCTGAGGTGCATTGTTGTTCTCTTCCCCCAGCAGTACAGAGTCTTTGGGTCTTCAATCATTTGTTCTGCCAGCCTAAATTTCATATTGGGTGATAACTCCAAACCACAAGTCTTCACTTTTTCCACTTGTAAGATCTTTTATCCTTCATAAGGTCTTTTCCCACTTAATTCTGCTTCTCCTGGTCACCCTACCTACCCAGAGTCCTGCTCAATACCTGAGTTACCTATGAAAAACCTATGCCAATTTGCTTTGCAAACTAAGCCAGAAGTATATATTTACCTTGTAGATTTAGTTGCTGCTCTTACCACTCTTTACCCCATCTCACACATCTACCAAAGCTGTTACTGCTGCAGGTAGCCATGGTAAATATATAATGATATTCTACCTTAGCTGAAGTCTAAAAGGAAGAAATCTATTAAGGCCCAATTTGTCTCTTGATGACGCAGAGCATGGACCCCCAAGGGCAGACTGCACCTTATCAGATATTTAGTATCTTGGCAGCATCTACAAAACACTTAACTGCACATCCCTTCACAAGGGTTGTAAAGCTGATTAGCTTTAAGAGCCCACGTTGCCCTGAGCCATACCAGCTCCTGCAAGCGAAGTGCAGGGCAGGTAGCGTTTAACATCCAACAGTGCCCTGAATTTCAGCATCTGAGGTCGTTAATGTAATTAAAGGTAAATGTTTCAGTGGGTGGTTAATGCCTGTGTTGAAACACTGCACATGCAATGTGAGTAGAGGAAACAAAGGTTTTGCCTGCTGGCTGACATTGCAGTACAATCTCTCAGGCTAGAAATAGAGGATTCAGGACCAGCTGCATTTTATAGCATAGAATAGGTATGTCCACATGGCACTATAGGAAACTGTACCAACCACACTAACCCATGGAAAGGCAGATATATATTTCTATCATACATGCATTATTGAATCAAATGAATCTGAAATAAAACTTAAGGTTTTCACAGCACTTGGTACTTTCTAGTATTTGAAAGTCTCGACAACACCTTTGAGTCACTCATTTTTTTTCCCAATGATATTTTTCTCATTAGATATGTGCAGTTCATTGCACACTTTCCTAAATGCCAGAAATGAAATTCTCAGAGACTAAATAGATTTTTCCCTTCAAGCGTTCACAAGCATTTTTCCCCAAGGTGACTAATACTCATTTAAAACATTTCAAGCAAGGACCTTTTCTTCAGTTTCACACCTCATAACAAAAATCTAGTGTAGCGTTGGGCATCCCATCACAGGCATCCCATTCTCAAGAAGAGGCCATAAATCACTTGTATTATGCCTGAGCAAGATCTTCCTAATCCTCCTGGTCTGAGGTTCAACCTACAGCAGCTGACTCCAACAAATATACAGCTCAAATATACAGACCACAGGACTGTTAATAGCATTTCTCTGTTATAAAAATAGTCTCCAAAAATTATCACTTCACTTTGGAGTATATTACCCTCCAAAATCTCATGTTGTGAGGGGTAGGATGCATGCAAATGGAGGGGGGGGGGAGGGGGTGATGGCCATGTGGCCTTGTATCAAGCTCATTAAAATACATTACAGACAGTAATTCTGTCTGCAGATCAAACAATAAGCAAGGAAGCTAAGTGATTTTGTGATGTTATGCAAGTTTTACTGGAAAGAACAAAGTTAACATGCATTTTGCATGAAATTTTACTATGATGTGAATGACAAGTTCTTGCAATAGAAAACACTACAGCAGAACAGCAGTAGACTGACTACTAATTTAAAGTATATTCCCATGGATTTCTGAACCTAATTAAATGAAAAATTGTATTTCAGTAGTTTTCACAATATTTATATGATCCTGCGTTCAGTTTGTGTGTTCCTCTGAAGAGAATTTTGCTCTGCTTGGTTATACCACATAGGTTTGAATTTTATGGATGTAATTAACTGTTCCATCCATCCAACAACTGAACAAAACTAATCAAGAGGAAAGCACAGAAAGAAATTAAAAGGCAGAGACTGTTTTTAATCCTACCTGTACTTTAAATATTACAAGTCAAGATAATTAAAATTCATGATGCAATAACAGTGAAGTAGGTAGATGGGATTTGATCTTTGGGAAAGACATTTGGAAGCCTTTACACCTCACAATGATTCATATTATATTTTCCAGTAAAAAGGAAAGCAACCGAGGCTTTAAAAGAGTAACTAAGGGGCTTAGCAGTCTAAAGGATTTTCCCCCCAGTACTTGTGATGGTACTGTTACACTACCTCTCATCCATAAATACTTAGCAAATCTTTTCAACTAATTTTTTACATGAACAGATATTGTTTTTAGAGTGCTTTTGGTCATTTGACTGACAGAAAGCAAATATTCACTAATCTCTCCGAGTTGCTTTAGCATGAGTTTCAACAGGTTGAGAAATGAGCATCAAATACTGCTTTCTGTTTGCAAGCTGAAGTGTGTGTGCATGTGCGCCTGCATCCCCAAAGCAAAGCCAAATAAATTTTAATCTTCAATATCAGGATGGATGAAGAATTCTAAACTTAAGTCAGTCAGGAAGTCAACATCTGTCTCAGTAAGATACTTGTTTAAAAACTGATAGACTTCCTTTTTCTTGGCACAGAACTTCATCTTTCTGCCTAACCATTTCTTATGCAGTCTCAGTGTATTATCCTCCCATTCAGAGAGACGACACCCCTCTCACTTGAGACTCCATGAATTTACAGAGAGGGAAGATGGACTTTTGTTATGCTAAATCTTAATCACGAAGAATAATGGCAAATGGAACACTGCAAAAAAATGAAGATTCCTTGAGAATGGAGTATTGCACATGTAAAAAGCTCCTGAGCAATATTTTTCAAGAAAACTTCCATTTTTGCTTTTCTTGTTTTCCTGTCTAATCCGTTAAACAGGGCAGTGGATTCATTTGCTAGTACATCCTTGATGCTTTGGCTTGATTTATGGCTGCTCTTACAAAGCCCTTGTTATTGAATGCAAAAGAGCCTGCTTGCACAGCTGCATTTGCAACTCCTATTATAGCTAGCACTTTCTACAACCCACTGATGTTCATGCCTTGCTGTCTACCACCACTTTGTACCTCAACTAGATTAACTCAAATCATTCCAAAGACAAGAAGTACAACTTGATGGTAATAACACACCACAGCCAGTAACAGATTTGATTACATCCTCTTTTGCTGCTGTCACCCCTGAAGATCTAACGCCAGTGGAAATATAAGGAGGTCAGGATCCTGTCTGCAACATCCTCACTGTGATAAAAATCTTGATAGATCTTCTCTTCAGAGAAGCACAACTGTTTGTAAGTCTACAATCATTTGCAGAACTAATTTCTTTGGAGGTATTCTAATGAAAACACTTTTCTGACAACTCTGGCAGATTGATTTGACACAGCAGAAGTAACTTGGACAAGATGAGGTCACCTAAGCTACTGAATAACGACCCAACCACAATAACAATCCATTTTGAGCTTTTTGGTCAACCTCCCCTTGCTTTTCTTTGCCTGTAATGCTGAAAGCATGACCAGCTGTGGTCAAACACAATATAGTTCAAAATATAAACTGGGGAGGAAATAACCTCTAGAAAGACCACAGTGCTGGCTTAGCATCTAGATGTCTTTTTCTGCTCCCATGTAGGCAGTGCATGCTTTGAAAAGACTTTCTCCAAAAAGGTCAGGTTAAAGATAACATTAGTCTACTTTTTAGCTGGTCACAAAAACCTTTGTTGATGCTATCGTGTCAGAAGAGATATGCAGAAGTTAAATACACATGGCTATTCTCAGAAGGTGTTTGGTTTTGTATAACATTGTCACTAATAAGCTTCACAACAATATTTGCAAGCTAAAAACATGGTCTCAGCACTCAGTTCATTGCCCCTAATTACCACTACTTAAAAGCAGTATGAAGGAATACAGACTAATAATAAAATTTATGATAACTTGTATGTGATAGTAGGTTATCTGGCCAGTTATGTTTATTATGTTTTGTAAATGCAATGTTTACGTGGTCTGTTGGTTTGTTTAAGATTATACCAGCAAATGCATCACAGCATTATTTACAACTATTTGCAATGCATGGAGAAATTAGTTTAGCCATTCCAGATGAAATATAAAACTAGAGCTTTAATTAAAATTTGATCTAGAAAATTAAATCAGAGATATTCCTCCCATACTTAAAAAAAATGCAAAATAATGCTGTTTATTCAGATTTCATGAAGTTTATTCTATTAATATTCTGAAAACATATATATTTCTTAAAACCCCAAAGTTGACAGAAGTAAGTATCTTTAGAGTCAAGGAAGAATACAAATTAAAAATAACTTCTGAAAGATGGTTCCTCACCCATATTTCAAAATCTCACCCAAAACATAGCTTTACACGTTAAAAACTTCTACTGAGGACTGCTTCTAGACTGATTGTTTCCCAGTAATGTACCATGAACATGGCTTCTAGTAGAAATAATTCCAGAAGCATCAGAAAATGTGCATAAATGATTTCTACAAACTAAATGGTTTTCATGCATAAACTTCATTTAAAAGGTTTTCAAGCTTATGGCATAACGTATGTTCTCTAAGTGAGCTGATGTAACAAAAAACATGAAAAAGAAATCAATAGTAATGCAGAGATGAGCCAGTTCACATTTAAAGTGTTTTATGATTCTCAACACCATTTGAGAAAAGCATCTAATAGATTATACAGAACATATAAACTATAATTAATTTCACTGAAGTTTATGCAAAATTCACATAAGGATGGTCAGAAAGATGACAAATTTGTAATGAGAATTGCAATTACCACTGCTGTTGGTGACTGTGCTGTTATGTTAACAGCAATTTCCATCTCAGTAAAGGTCTCATTCCTGCCTCTCGCTCCTGGCTTATACTGATGGCTTGCTCAAACAGCTAGGTCTAGCCCCAGTCATAAATGGACAAGCGATGTTTTAAGAAGTTTCAAAGATGGCTTTCCTGTCTATAAATTTTCAATGATTGAACATGGGTAAGTTGGGACTACATATACACATTTTGTGGAAAAAAAAAAGTTAAAAAAAAAGCATAGAGCAGAATAGGTATAAAAGATGCTGAGGGCATAAAGCTTCATAGCTGAAATTTTAGGCCTCTTCCAAGCTTCACTTCTGGTCCCTGAATATCTGAATATCAGTCCTACAACGCTTGCAGCAAGGACATTGCTTTGCCTACGCAGATATTGCATTTGTGGAGATGCTTACAACTATAGGTATGGCCTTCACTTCCAGAAGGCAACTTTTCACTGTCTTTTCACTCTTTTCACTTCTAAGTTCATACCGTCCTGTCAGCACTGTAACTTCCATGCCACCAGCAATCACCAGGAAACAGGCACCCATACATCTTCATACTTCTGACAAACACGTAGGTGCTGAGGTGCAAAAATGAAACAGAGGCAAACAAAAGGATTTTCGGATCAAAATCAAAACTGACCTTGGAGGGAGAGGACTGCCTACCCACTGAAATCCAGACACCAAAAGCAGTTTTTAAAGAATAAATGGGTAATTCCTTCCCACTGTTACAGATTATGTCTGCCCTTTCTCAAGGCATGGAGAATCAGCTTGTAACTGTTACACGAGGAAAGAACTATATGACTGTTTTAAAAACTGCATCTACAAGATTAAAAAGAAAAAAAAGAAAAAGAAAAAAAAGGCTTTATTCAAACCCTTGGAATTCAGTGATATTTATAGATTGACACTGAAGAGGGGTGATTTTTCTGATTCACGCAATAGAAACCAAAAATGAAAAATGAATCCACACCCTAAATACAATTCACGTGTACATGTGAATACGACATCAAAAGTGAGATTAACAAACCCTGCCACTCAAACCACAAGTAAATAAATACCACAACTGTTCTAGCATCTCACCTTCAAGGGAAACACATTGCAGAAGCAGATCCAAAGCGTGCTTTTCTGTAGGAACCTGGCTACAAAAATGCATATCATGCTACTACCAATCAGTGAGTATGTCTTCTATCAAAAACACATGAAAACCCTGATTGCCTACACCTATTTCCTAGATTTTTTTTTTCCTACATTTAAATTTGTGTTCATTTACTTTTTTTTTTTTTTTAATTTTTACATAGCCTATTTACCGTATCATTTCAGTTTTATAGCCACAGTAAGGAAAAAAATCAGCGATGCTTTAGTTAAGAAAAAAAAAGAAGTCAGATATTCTGAGCTGTAGCAAGAGAAGTGCTAGTGAATCCAAATGAAAGTATAATTGGTCGAAGCATGCAAAGCACTTGGACAGTAGTTCTGTATCACTAAAGCCTCCCGGAGAACCGTTCATTCTAATGAATAAGGAGTTCATTACCATTTGTCATATAGTTTGGCTGTGATCTACAGCTAGATCTTTCTGGTCAAATATTTGAAGAAATAGCACTCAGCTTGAACTGACAGTCAGCTGTCTTTGCATCTCAAATCTCTTGGATGCATTTGACTGCAATTATCTCCCTTTTTGTCTAAAGGGTCTGCAATAAATTTTCATTTTACCGTGATAAATCATCCTTAGAAACTGTTGTGTTTGAAATAATGAATTAATACAAATGTTATTTTAGCATTTTGCACTGCCCCCATATTTTTATTATACCTATATCTAAAACTATAGTCCACCAGAATAAATGAAGATTTGCATTCTACTTTGAGACAAAAATGGTTTGGGTACAGACTTTTTTAGCTTGTTTTTGATGGTGGTTGTGGTTGGTTTTTGTTTTCTTCTTCCTTTTTTTTTTTTTTAAAGTGCTAATTTATGCATAGCACACATTTGTGGAGTTCGGAGGATAACCCTCTGATAACAATGAATCTTTATACTCTATTTCCAATTAGAAGTGTCAGAAAAGTTATTTTAGCATTATACTAGCCCATGATTGTCAGCTGATAAAGTTTTATACTTTTTAACATCCATGTCAGACATCTTTACCCAAAGAAAAATGGAGTACAAATGATCACCAGTCACCATGTTTTCATTTCCCCTTGTTATGCTGAATGATCCTTTGTTTGAAATTTTAGGAAAGAATTCTATAAACAAGTCACTACACAAAACATACTGCTAGTATATTTATGTTCCCTTAATACATCTTCCTTTATGTCACATCAGGATTGCATTCTATTGCTTGAATGGGAGCTGAACTTGTCTTTGTGAATCGGTCCAATTCAAACAGTTTTATCATTTTTACTGCTTGTTAGTTGCCTCACCTTGTTATACAAAACACACCGTAGAATGAAGCAACACACTTTGAGGAGCAAGAGTTTGGTCCATAATGTTAAATCTGAGTGAGTTGGGGGATCATCCCAAAATAAATTTCAGTAATACTTTTGCAGTAAATCAGGTAGAAAGTCTGTGTGAAATGCAGAAAGTTACTTAAAACTTCCTTGAAGTTTTCCAAAATTATCTATACAAATGTCCTAGTTAACATTTCTCTATCTGTGTATTCATCATGTTGAGGTTGGTTTTTTTTGTTTTTTTTTGTTTGTTTGTTTTTTAAGTCTGACTGGTTGTTTTTTGTTTTTTCAATTAGATCCTTTCAGTGAGAGCTTCAGTACTTTCCTGTTCACAAATACATTCTTACTACTGTCTAGTACTTTGGGCCTACACTAAGCTATGAGAAGGCACTGAGGTACTGCTGAGAAACCAAGAAAACTCTTGGTGCTGAAGAATTTAAATTGGCTCATCCATGGTTGAAAAGAGGAGGGAAAAAAAAAAAAAGTATTTCTTTGACATGATTTAGCTAATTACTGACGCAAAATGTTGCACTTTTTTTTTTTTTTTGGTAACATCGGGTATCTTTGGGTATGAGGTTACAGGACAGAAAAATGCAATCTATTCTAATATTAACCACCATCGTTTTAATAGAACATTTAGTCAGATAAATATGTGCAATCTACTTGGGGAAGGTAGCGACCCTTGCTAGAGTGACAACACCGAGCTGGGGGTAGCCCCAAGCTGACCTACAAAGAAATGAAGTATGAGCAGTCATATGGGCACTGCCCCACAAGTATGGTGCCTGTACCCCTAAGCTAAATCACTTCAATCAGACCACAATGGTTCATCTGACTCCATTCTAGCACTAGAAAATGAGTCCTGATTTCATGGCTAACCCTGTGCCAAAGAGCAGAGGCACGCCGGTGAGAGGGGTGCCGGCTGCCCCGGGGTGAGCGGCCTGCCCGCGGAGCCAGGCCATGGGCTGCCCCAGCAGCTAGGCCGGGCCTGGCCTTCGCACCAGGCAGCCGCTGCACCTCGAACACATCGGGGCACGGCTGCAGTCTCTCTTTCCTGGGACCTGGGCCTTGAACGCTATGGGAAGACCTGATTACTCCTTTCTTCACCACTTCCGCAAAGGGCATAGCTAAAAAGCCAGATCGTATTTCTGAAAACAGGAATTACAGGGAAAAGTATATTCAGCTCAACCTGGCAACCAGGAGATAAAGCCATACATTCATTTCTTAGACTTATTTTTCAAGACAACCTATGTTATCTGATTTAATTGCTATAATTGCAACTTGAAAGCTTACTGATGATACAAATATATCTCACATTTATCAAAGATAGCCTCTTCTGCTCTGGCTACTGGCATTTAGCCCCTCTAATCCAAAAAGAAAAAACTATCCCCTCTCTCAGCAACCAGCAACAAGTCTGTTTACAATGACATATACATTTTTCTTCAGCAGCTTCCAAATCTCTGGCAACATAAGCAAACGTTGTCAAGACAATGCATACCAAACCCTGGCATGCAAGTCTCATCAGGCTTAGTTTATAAACATGCCATTTCCAAAGTGTCTCATACCAAGTATCCAAACAAATGTGAGCACTTCTGTTTGCTTCCCTCACCTCTCTAATTCAATGAGAGATGATCAAATCCACTAAAGTAACATATACACACATATAAATGGCTGCTGACACACAGTTGCCATAAGGTAAGGTCGGCTAAATGATTGAGTTAACATAGAAAAACTGTTGGGAAGAAAGATGAAATATCGTAATTCTTCCTCATTATCCACTTCTTCTGGGCAGATGGCTTAGCTAGACATTTTCTGACTAGCTTTAACACTACAGCTCCAAGCGCAATGTGATGTAGAGCTGCAGGTCACCAATTTAACACTGCCTCAGGCTGCTACTGCATCTCTTTCAGTCATTCAAGTACCTGTGTAGTATTGGGCTGAGAAATGCATACAAGTACACCACACAGTAAGCTATAAACAACAACCTGATATAAGCATCTACCTTTGACATTGTGACTACTTTCACCCTCTTTCCTTTGGATAGCAGGTCAGAGTTCAGAAGTCAGAGATGTAATGTGGGCTGCTTATTATCAAGCCCTTAACTCCAGGTGCTACAGTAACACCAATCAGCACTCTTCAGCAACATGTACTTTACCTACACTGCGTGGGGGGGAAGGATATGGTATCTTTCTTAACCAGTGTCATCAGCTCACCAAAAATCTTAGAAATAAGAGGTGACTTGTTTGTCAGCATGCTTTCAAAGTTGGCATTCAGTATGCAGTTCTGGTCATTCATACTCAAGGAATATGAACCCAAGCTAGAAATGATAAACAGAAGGACTGGCATGTCAAAGAGGGGAGCAGAGCAGGCTTCTCATCAAGAAGAGAGTTGCAGATTGCCTTTGTACAATCAGCCTAGTCAGTTAGAGTGGGAGGCACAATGTGACTGCTTCTCACAAATATGCTGACATTAAATACTGTGGGGGAAAAGGGCTGCTTTATCTGCAATACAGCACTGGCCCAAGAACAGGGAACACAGTGACTGATTTTAAACTGAATATTAGGTGGTCTCTGATAAACAGAGCAATGATGTCCTGCAAAAGCTGAGAAAGAGGGTAATGGAAACTAGTAAACTACTTTTAAGATAAAGTACAATACATTTACAAAGGGAATTGTACAATGTGGTGGCTATGAGAGCGAGTAGCAGGACTGGCTCACCAAGGATTTTTCTTTATTTTTCTTTTTTCCTCCTCAATCTGATGTTCTCAAATACAGACGTAAAACTAGGAGGAATTGGTTTTCCCTCCTCCTTAGATATGGTACAAAGAAAAAGCTTTCCTACACAAGTAGCTACTGTATTGCAAACCCAAGGTGTGGAAGGGGAGTCTTTCAGTAACAGGCCGAAAACCTAGAGTGATTTTGCTTTAAAAAAAAAAAAAAAGTAATAATTATAAGGTTTCACTTTAAACATTTCAATCAGTGTAGAAATACCTTCCAGAAATACCAATTAGCTGCATCAGAACAGCAAGCTATCTATTCCTATTAATGCCTATGTGACACTCAAAATCTCAATTCATGCTTCATGAGTCTCCCTGCCTCTTCTGCTATGCTTTATTTTAAGAAATAAATAGAATTTTAAGTGTCAGTCAGGAAATTGCAAAAACAGCCCATCACAATGAGATACAATTTTAGCTCACTTTGATTGGAATTGCAGACATAATCTTGACAGCAGACGGTCTCGCTGATCCCACAGTGAAAGCCTCAAAGCAGGATAGCAAATTCCCAACATTATAGCAAAAGAAAATCTCATTGGTGGGATTCAAATGTATTTATACCAGCTAACTTAGAGGGTTAGACTATATACATATTTATTAGCCTTCCTGGACAAAAAGCAACTTGTGATGCTATATTTTCTAGCTTCATTCTCTTGCAAGAATGTATTAACATCTGAAATACCTAACATTTTTCAACCAAAAGTTGAAGCAAGTGTAGTCCAACTGCACTTGAAGAGTATTGAAAGCTGTTTAGTTTTAAAATACAGACAGCATTGGCCAAAATCCAAGCTAAGATCCTACATTTTTGACAGTTATGCTGCATCTAGGCACATCTCTACCCTGAGGCTTAGTTTTAGGAACTAATAGGTCTTAAATCTTATTTGCTTCCAAAGCCAAGGCCTACCCACGTCATTCATTAAAATGTAACATTTACCACTACAGAGCTCATGGAAGATTTTATTCTTTGTCTGCTCAAGATACTAACCAAAGTATTATAACCAGTATTGATAGTTACAGATTGAAGACAAGTATTTTCTCACAGCTGTTATCACTCTTAAGTGATTAGGGGAGCTGTGGTAACCTGGGGAGATTAGGTATTTCAGACAACGAGAAAAGATGCCTCCAAGCAAGAGAAAATAATTCATGTTAAAGAATTTCTGATTTCCTGATAATACACAATTTACAGATTAATACCAAACAAATACAAAAATTATCAAGATGCAAAGTTCAGTACCAACCAAAAGACATCTGAGAATCCAGAACAACCAGATTTGCCAAATGCTGCGAGTCCCTCCTTAAAACCACCTTGCTCACACTCAAGCAGTCAGTGCAGCCTTCAGCACAACCACCTCAGGAATTGCAAGGGCCCACCAGCAGAGAGAGTTTCTCTTCAGCCAGAGGCTCCTGAGCAACATAATCAATAGCAGCCCTTGCTCACAGACGAAGAGTGGTTCTTGAACTCAGGATATTTTAAGCTCAGTTTCTAGACTGAGACTCATCTCATCCTGAGGCACACACAAAAAAACACATGCTAAAGTCATGCCCTGAATATACATATTTCCCTGCTGTATAGACAGCCAGTATAGGCAACATGCAGCAATATTGACTGACAAGTCTAAAGCAAACGCCTCCGTCCTCCAAAACTAAGAAAAAAGACTTGCCAAGATCAAGAAAGGGAAGAGGCAACTTTTCTGCAGAACTCAGTATAAAAATTTACACAGTGGGTAAGTTCAAAAAAACGCACACAGGAGAGAACATGAAAAATACTCCCCTTAATAAAGATGATCAGATGTTCTCTCTGCAATTACTTATCTCAGCACCTGCTACCCATCTGTAAAGCACCTGTCATTTCTCACACATCCTACTGGGTTTTAAAAAACAATTAAATGTATTCACAGGTAGCAGCCTTCTTAACTTGTGCTTATGGTCTTTTTCTTTTTTTTTTCCCCCATGTCTCAGAAGCATCTTCTCCTAAATAATTACTTGAATTTGAACATGGGAACATCAGAGGAATCAATCACTGAAACAAATTATCTTCTTTTCCTTTTTTAAGTTCTAAGTAGCTGTTGTCCCTGACCACTGGCAAATTAAGCTCCAGTTAAGTACTTAAGTAGTTAACTGTAGACAGTTTGCTAAATATTCTTAATTCTCTGTGTACGTGAAAAAAAAAACCTTCAGTACTTACACTCCTTAAAGTGCAGGCCTGCCCCTGTATGGGTCCAGCCCCTTGCGCAGCCTTATCTGAACCACACTCCTCCTGCAGCTGCCACCCAGCATATCCATGGCAACTACATTCAAGCAAGGGTATATGATCACACGGATAATACCGTACTTCATGTAATAAGCTCATCTGTTTCTACCCTCCTGCTTAAATAGCATGATGATAGATGCTGGGGAAACCCAAGCCAGATGTACCACACTCGAACCATGCTCATCCCGCTTCCCTACTGCTTCAGCTCATGACTAGTAAGGAATCCCTTCTTGTGCCTGGGTCTGTGCAGCCCAGCGAATGAGCATTTAATACCACGCACCAAACACCAGGAAATCCCTATCTGTGCTATGTAGTGTCTTCACGTGCTTCCAGGATTGACCTTCTGATTTTTTAGACAAGAGATAAAATTGTACGATAATAATATGCAGATGGGGCAAGAAAGTAAAATCCTGATGTACTTATTACTTTTAGTGCTGGCTGGCCTGGGGTAATCCAGAAGGCTTTTATGAGTCTACCTCTGACTGAAGCTCCAGTTTTAAACAGGAAACAAAAATCAAGTAACTCCTATACAAATCCAGACTTCTTGGAGCTTTGACTGAGGACTAATTGCTGGATATTGACTTCAGCCTCCCTGTACCAAAACACTTTAATCGCATAACAGCACCACTGGTTTAATATATTAAAAACCACTATTCAAAATGGGAACAAATAGTACTAGTAATCCATTTATTATCTGTCTTTGTTTTTATGGTAACTGGCAGTCTGGTTAGAAATCAGTTCCTTGAAACATGATGCATCTGAATTATTACTTATGAATCTCTTGCCTAACTTGAAACTGATAATTTTATTCTTCTTGCAAATGTTAAAACATGTCAGAAGAACAAGATTTTAATTCTATTGAAACTTAAAGTTCCTCTAACTCTACATCATGCTGTCATTTTACCTTGCACTTCATTCTCTTTCTCAGAAGCAACGCTAGTTTTCCATGATACTGAAAGCATCGTTTGCATTTACTCCTTGCATAATAACTCCCATTATTCAACATTAATTTATATAAAAAAAGAATAAGCTGACTACAACTGATTCTACGAATAGATTTTCCCTGAGAAATCAGCTTAATTTATATATACAAAACATGTTTCAACATCAAAGAACTTAGTTCTTTGGAAAGATGAACATGTTATTCTAGTCTATCTCAAAGGTGAAATGAAAAAGCCTAATGTTTTCAAGTTTGCTGTTAGCTAACAAAAATGAGCCTGTCAGTAAATGGTAGCTGGGGACACACACGGTTAAAATGAGGTACTAACTTAAAAACACCAATCTAGACTAATTTCAAATTTGCCAGAACTTACATGTGGGACTTTTCCTACTGGAGGCTGGACACTAATTTCTTAAATGTTCTCAATAAAGTAGGCATATATTTTGCACAAAGTTCATAGGTATAGAATTTACAATAACCCTAAACAATTAAAAATATAAATTTCTCTGAAGCCTGCAAATTCACCTCTGTCTTCCCTTGTATTCTTTCCTCTTGACCCTAAAGCTTGGAAGGAGTAGTAGGTCCACATTACTCTACACATTGAAAGACTGTGTGCACCTAAGGCACTGGGTTGAATTGGAGGAGCCAATTCCCTTTTCTGCAGCACTCACAGAACTGCATCCTACAGAGATGCATATTGCTGACGCTGTTATTAACATCATAAACCGATGTCTGCCTGCCAAAGGATTAAGCTTGCTATTCGGCTCTGTAGGAAGCTGAATTGGGCCACCCCAAGGAATCAAGCCATTATATTGAACTAGGCAGGAATAGCCAAGAAATCCTGGTATGATTCCCTCCTGTACCTATACACTCGCACAGCACAATGAATGCAAGCCCATAAAAATAATTAGCAGCTCCTATTTGTAGCGAAACTAAGGATGCTACATTCATAGTGTGTTTAATTTATAATATTTAATATTATATGTTATATATATTATATTGTAACATAACAATACTATATATTTAATATTATATAATATATAAATTCATGCTCGGTGCAGCGGGAACAAGAGATTTTTCTGTTATGTTATCTTCTTGAAATACCAGCCTATGCTTGCAAAACTGATTTTTACTGACCCTTCAAGACAGATATGACTTATTTGAACCACAAGGAAACAGATAAAAAATGTGAAACAAAACCTTGTGAAGCACAGAACTTCTGTTACTTTCTCTCATCAATGCAATAACCCTTGGTCTCAGCTGTACAGCCCTCATGCTATGGCCAGTCCTTTTTATCTGCATAGATCTTTTCCCCCAGACATTTTGAGATTCATTTTTTAGTGGAAGAGAGAACACATCTGAAAAGAAACTAAAATTTGTGCAAGTTTCAAACAAAAGTATTTATACATAAAGCTTTATTCTTTTAAAATCTCCTCCCATAAGCACATGGAATTAAGATAAAATATACTTTGGCTGAGATGTATTATTTCCTGCGAGATGATCAGCTTTTCAATTCCCACATACTTGCTGGTTTTGTCTACAAAATTTCATCCACCAGTTGTCTCCTTACGTTGCCCTTCCCAATGTCTTGAAGACACCTCTTGTGTCACACCAAACTGTGGCCAACCCAACTCTACATGAGGTACGTGATTCACCAGTAAACCTTGCTCTGGCTACTGACTCCCAAACCCTTAACCCATACCCTCACTTAATCCTACCTTTACACCCATGCGACACCACCTGTGGCCATCACAAATCCCCATCCTGCCCCTGAATGCCTTTCAAGATCAAACAACAAACTCAGGTGTTCAACCTCTACAAACCCTGACTCAACCCAAACACAGCCTTCTGCCCCCTAAACACAGTACTTTTAAACTACAAACTAGTCATCCCAATTCATAACCAGGCTGAGAGCTCTGTCCCCAACCCCAATGTTGCTCATGGGTCAAGACCTCCTATACTACAGCAACAGGATCTAAAACAGTTTGATCTGCTGGTATTGTTCCCACAGCTGCTGCTTTCTTAGTAAAAAAGAACTGTATGGCTTCTGTTTTCACAGCCTCTGACAACACCCCCAAATTTACCTCCAGGTTTAACCGTAACCCTGGAGCCCACCTGCGCTGCAGTCACGTTGCTTTCCAAGAGCAGGCCTCAGAGTTCAGCAGGCCGTTCAAGACCTCTTTTTTTTTATTTAGCTTCTGCAGTACCAAACTGCGCCCTGCTTGTAGCTTTAGTAACAGCTGACTGACTCACACCTCTTCAGAAACCAGCCAGTAATCTCTCCCCTCTACAGCCTCTCCCTGTGATGCTACTGAATCTCCACTCCTCAAGCAAAACAAATGCTAACTCTTGCTTTTGGGAGGTAGGGAATGTGTCTCACGGAGCTGAATGCCCAAGCAAGCCCTGCTGCTTCCCTAGCAGGAAACACGGGCTCTGCCTTGGCTAAATGCACAACGCACATCTCCTAAATGCAGCATCCTGCAACTTGAGAAAGTTGGCTATTCACCGCCCTTAAAGATCCAAATTCATTACGCAAAATGTAAATTGAGACTAAAAGAGCCACCCACAGGGTGCAGAATGGGAAATAAAGCTATTAACGTCTGCCTCTAGTATCTTAATTACGGAACTACAGCAGAGGGGAGAAAAGGAAACCCATATGCTGAAAAGTAACGATCAGCAAAGGAAAAACTGTCATCCCAAGTGCTAGGTGCAACAAGCACAACTCCAAGCAGCTGCTTTCTACAGAACAGTTCCTTAGAGCAGGCAGAGATGGCACCTGCCCTCACAGGAACAGAATTTCGCTCTAAAATTCCCTCAACATTAACCATCCACTTCTGCAAGGAGCCTGTTCAAGCTACGGTTCCCACAAATTCACCTACTGTAAACCACGCTGTCACAAGTTACCACTCCTCCCCTGTAAACATTTAATCAGCAAAATATCTGCCAGCTGAATACAGAATTTAAGTTTCCTGTGAAAAATTAATGCCAGTGAAAAGAATATGCAACTAGTGTGAAATCATAAAAACTAATGGAAAGAAAAGAGTAAGCTTTAAATTTCTAACAACACAGACTAATAGATCATGCAAAAAAAAAAATACAGAAGAGATTAATCTAACAGCAGTACTAGCAAAACCAGCACATTAATTGGCTTCTTCATAAGGTTAACCTCAAGTATTACTTATGTAGTTAAATACATAATGGACTGACTTTTAGAATTAATATTGGAGCCCAGGATATACCAGGCATGCCAACCTACTGCTGTTACATTCTGGTGCAATACTTGCATGTCGCTGAAGGCAAAGGTTAAACTTGCCATAAAGAAAAAGCACAGCATACATTAAAGCATTTCGGTTGTGAGCATAGACTAGACGTAGTTCTGCTTGCACATTGTGGCGTAATGACCACACGGACGCCGGGGTTCTTTCAGGATCAGTAACTGCTACTACTTTATTGATGACGTAACTTCATCTCTCTCTTACTGAGGGCATAACTTCATTATCCTTGTTGCATCCCAATATTGAGGACAGGCTCCCTTCTTATACTATTCGCCCCACAGCAGTACTTTTCCACTAACTATTCATTGGTCAACAACTTTGCCCAGCAGCCCACAAACCCCCAGCAACTTCCATGTCTTAACGGCTGGAGAACAAGCAACCCGAGTCGGCAAGGCGTCTCCTGAATCACCCTTCTTTGTTCCCTCTAAATTCCAACATTCCTGATGGCCTCATCATAAAGAGTCCAATGTTATCACCAACCATGGGGCTTGTCGACCCCCATGGCCACACTCCCACAGCACATCATGTATTTATACTTATGCCAAAATTGTACAGCACACTACAAATGTATTAAGTATCATTCTATTGCCATTTATTGGAAATATAAATGATTGTGTGATGCAAAGTAACAGAGAATCAGTAATGCATGCTCTTCAGCCTTTCTTTGCAGCTACAGACTGTCCAAATAAAAAATTCTACTTGGAATAAAACACTTGGGGGAAAAAAAAAATCTGAAAAAAAAATCAAGATTGGAAATAGCAAGAAAACGACACTTTCACATACAGAGACCAAAATTAAAGGCTGAGTGCACATCCCACTTTCCACATGGCTCGCCCATAGGTTCCTGCATGGTCCTATCAACCCACGGTGCTTGCCCCATCACGATTACCACCAGCAGCCATGTTCAAGTAAATGGTGCTGCCCAGAGCACCTGACAGGAGGCACCTGTGCTGGGGCTGCAGGGGGGCCCAAAGGGCTCCAGGCTGACGGCAGAGCCATCGCTCAGCCCTGCCTGCTGGCATCACGAGGCAGGGAGCGAGGAAATGAGGGAAGGAGAAGCATTTTCTGCACTCCTGCTGAGCTCCAAGGGTCTCTTTTCTCTTTGGGTGTGAACCCAGTAAGACTCAGCCTTCCAGAATGATAATTCAAAGAGAAAATGGTAACATCCTGCTAACCCTCTTGCCCAAAAAATATATTTTTTTCAGAACTCCTGAACTGCTAGTTCAGATCAGAACTGCAGAAGCATTTCATTATACTGGTGCGGAAAAGTATTTTACAGAAATAGAAACAAAATCATTGAAAATGCTTCAAAATAAAATATAATAGAACAAGTAAAACAGAAAAAAGCCATTTTGATATAATTTAGATGGGCCCAGGTTATACCAGACTTTCTCTCAATGAGACCTTTTCCAAAATTGACAAGATCCATAAAATATTTCACTTTTTGCAACAGTAAGTTAGAGTAGAACCTGTTCCACTGATTTATTTTTCCATCATGTTCCACTAAGCATGCTTCACCTAAGCAAAAAAGAAAAAGCACACAAAACACAGATAACAATATGCAGATGAAATTCAGATGGAGAATACAAACATCAATCTCTGTTAATTATTACAGATGAATAGCACGCAGATGAGCGGTATGGTTTCTGCATTCACCTTAAGCTTTTTTTTTTTTTTTTTAATCTCAAGATTATGCAACTATATTTGCAGCACCAGCATGGTGAGAGGAATGGCACACATTTTGCCCTGATTCTCCAATGCTTTACACCCTGTATAATCATTTACAAGCGCACAACTGCATTCCATAAAGAGCTGAAATACTTTACAGCCATATTGCACAAGTGTAAATCACTACACAAAATACAAAGAGATGATGAATTGGATGCTGAGCTATTAATATCTGAGTCAGTAATACCCGAGGTGTGAAATGTGTAATGTGCATTTTTTGGTGATTTAAGCTGTGGGAGGCAGAGCATTCTGTTGCAGTGTGTGCTCGCCCAGCACCGTTTCTGCCACCCAGTAAGCTTTAGCTGTTGGTCCCCTAAAAGATATGGCAAATCTAAGCCCTTAAAAACTCAAAAGATAAAAATTAAATTAAAAATAGACAATTCACAAACTGCAGGCTCTGGAGTGGATCCTGGTCTGTGTCGATAACACCCCAGCAGATGCAGAGCAATTAGATTCCCACCTAGGGGAGTTTAGCAGCCCCCAGAATGAGTCCTGAGTGGGCAACAGAGGCTTTGAGTGAGCATGCTTTCGGTATTTCCTATTTAATTGAACTCTTTGCTAATGAAGGAACATTTAGAGAATGAGCTAATTTATACATTTATTATGGAACTAAGCAGAGCAAAAACCCTGGGATTAATCCCAGCAACCCATGGATTTATTTGAAAGAACAAAACAAAACCTGAACAGATGTTTTGAAACCACGGTAAACCTAACCCTGGGCCTGGTTGCATGAATACTCATTGATTTCCTTTCTTTAGTCAAAGAAAGTTGTACGTAAGCTTGCTTTTCTCTCCTACCTCCCCTTTGAAAGCCCTGAAAAGGGAGCTGTCTCCGTCTCAGAGGAAAGCCGAGCTGCTTCTGTTTCACTGTGCAGCCAGGCTGCTGGAGACAGGCTGCTCTGAAATCCCTTGTATTTTCCCCACAGAACCCTAATATTCTCCGCCAATTAAGCTGTTGTCCTCACTCACTAGGCAGCATCAAACACACCCTGTGAGGTCTTTGAGGGATTTTAGCTCCTGGAAGCAAACATCCCATTTGTTTCTTCGCATAAATTCCACGTTCTTATCTAAGTATCTTCATCACCCGCGCTCCTAAAACTCACCCCTTCTTGCAGTGTTTGCCAGATTTTGGATGAATTCTCACTCTGGTGATTACATTTTCCCTACTTTAAATTCTCCCCCTGCTCTCGGCGAGCACCAGCTCTTGCTTTCCCTGCAAGCACTCCGAGGCAGAACTGCTAATGCCCCATGACAATATCCCGCACCAGACGAAGCTTTGAGGCATTTGTTTTTTACACAGCCAAATGTGAAGCACCAGACTCCATTAGCTTTACAGGAGGGTGTAACCATTTACAAACTGCAGGCTCAACTCGTAAAATACTGTAAAGTAGCCCAAATCCTACGGGAAATGTTAATTAGGAAGCCCCTCTCCTTCCCGTGTTGGGAATGATCTGGCACATCATTACAGGAGGGCTAAGCCTGAGGATATTAATGAGTTTTGTTGGCACCTATTTTGCATTTCCAATTCAGGCTTTCTGTATACAGAAGATAGCACTAAAGGCTGAACTCAATGCAGCAGGTGTCACATTTCCCTTTCCCATTACAGATTTAGTTTTAACAGGTGTCAGCAACCTTTAAGACTGTATCAGTTGCAAATCTGACTAACTCCAGCAAGCACTGATCCAGAGAAATGCTGTTCATCCCGCTTTCCAACACCTGCCTGTAACCTTTCTGATGGGGGGCAGGAAAGAGCTGTGAAACACCCTGACTGAGCAAGAGATTCTTTCTCACAGCAAAGTTGTGTGGTAGGGATTCAGGATAGTTTGCAACCCGAAAGGCAATATGCAGAAAGTACCCCTTCACTAGTTTACAGATAAACTGCATAGGATGCCTCTCCTTACGTGGTTGGATAAGACTCTTTACCTAACCTTAGTTAATCCCAGTTGACAGTCTGTTAAAACAATACTAAAGAACAGCTTTCTGTGGCTTCCAGAAAAGTGTTTTGACCATCTTTGGCTTGCACCTTTTCATTCCTTTCAGGCAATTGCTAAAAGACTGCAACACACTTCAGAATAGGCCCAGACTGCCAAATCACTGCAGTTGCTGTTTCTGCAGTTCCCAGCCAGTAACGACAAGAGCTGGCAGCCTGGGACTCTCCTGCCTTCCCTCCAGTCACATCATTTCTTAGTATTTTACAGCTAGAGGGGACAAAAAGGCAGCTTCACGGTGAAATGTATGTTAAAACTGAATGAAAGTCAAGGCCAAGAAAGCTACCCTACGTCAGTTTGATAACAAGAAATAGCCCATCTTCATCTAGTTTCTTGGCCATAATATTTGAGTTGTTCACAGAATCACAGAGTGGCTGAGGCTGGAAGGGACCTCTGGAGATCATCGAGTCCAACGCCCCTGCTCAAGCAGGGTCACCTAGAGCATGTTGCACAGGAAAGTTTCATCTTCTCTACACCCTCCCAGGAGGCAGCTGTAGTCAGCAGAGAGGTCCGGCCCTGAGCCTTCTCTCCTTAATTCTCACCAAAGGAGTTCCCCCTGCCTGCCCTTGTATGCTGTGTGCTCCAGTCCCTCACTCCCTCAAACGTCCTGAGAGGGCCCGTACTACACCCATCAGTAACTTTCTTACACTGGAGAGACTAGAAGGGAATGCCACAGTTCAGATGCAGTAGCAAAAATGACACCAAGTAAGAGAGGAAACTCATTTTACTGTTGGTTTATTACTATTATTATTAACATTGCAATTTGTTGGCCAGTCTTGTGAAGAACCATTAATGAAGCATCTTGAATGAACTTAACACTTCACTTCTGTGCTTCTTTCTGGCAGACCTGAAGCCTTCTGGTTCTTCAGAGGAGCACTTGTCTCCATCGCTGCTTTGACTGATCTGCTGCTGTTCCCTGGGCACTGCCATGCAGGACACAGCTTTGCCTTCAAGCCCCCATCGGGCAGTGTTCTCCTTCTCACATTGAGACACCCAAGGCCCATCGCGGCCCTCTGAGGGAGGCCTCCTGTTGCCCCCACGCAGCAGCCCAAAGGAAGCCAAGTCCACTCTTGCCTGCTCTTTGTGACTCTGTACAGAAGAAATGCCTCCTCTTCATGAGAGGTGGGGATGGGGAATACGGGGTGGGAAAGGAGGCCATCCTGCACGCAAGCCTGTGAGAAGCTAATGGATGGCCTCTCTTGCCCATGGACTACGGGCGCTTCTGCGATGACGATGTTGTGGTCTCGCAGATGGGAGCCCTGGTATGATGTTGTTGTGTCACATCAGCTGCGTTGGAGGTGGATTTACCAACGGTTCTTCCTTCTCCTCCTGAGGTGGATCCACCTCCATGGGTTCCTCATCATCTGCCATAGTGATGGGCATTGCTCCTCTTCCAGTGGCACTCTTCTGTCTCCACTTCTTCTCTGGTTCCGAGAACCAATTCTTTGTTGTCCTACAGAGCCAATGACAGACACTGCTCCAGGACCTCTTCAACCATCACTGGGTATCACAACCAGAGGTGCCTGGAAGCTCAGTGAATGGTGGTCCAGGCACAGGGAGTTTTATAGGGCCCTGAACAAAATTTGGTGCAGACGCCACCGTGACATCAGGAAGCCTCTGTGATGGCCCTTGTGACGACCTGCCATGGCCATAGTCCAACATGGCCATGTTGGGAGCGGGTGTCTGTGGCCTGAAAGATGCCCTCACACGAAGGAAGAGGAGCATGGGGGTCTGAGGGCCCCTTTCCTGGAGTTAGCTCTCCTGGCCATTTTGCTTGCCAGAGAGACGGCTGCCCCTTGGGCACAGGGACTGCCCTCCGCCTCCCCTCCTGTGCCCGGGCCTCCAGCCGGCTCCTCATTCCCTGCCTGGGTCCCTGCGCCACAAGCGGCCCAGCCAGCCGAAAGCGAAAAGCGGCGGGGGGACGGCGCCGCCTGGCGACCGCCGGGAGCCCCTGCCCACCGCCGGGGGCTCGGCGGGCGGGCGGTGGCCGGGAGCGGGAAGCGCGGCGGCGGCGTGGGATGGCGGCAGCGTGACGGACCAGGTGTCGCGAAATGGCGGCGGCGCGAGGGAGGAGGTGTCACATGATGGTGGCTGCGTGAGGGAGGAGGCATTGCGTAATGGCGGCTGTGCGGCGCCATCTCCGTGCTGATGCGAGGCTCCCTCCTTTCCTGCTGCCTGCCCTCGGTCATAGCGGCCTCCCTGCGCCCTTCTCTGCTGCTTGCCTTCGCTCCCTTCCCTGTGCTCCTAAGGCAGCTGTGAGGGCGAAGCCCTCTTCTCCAAAGTTAGTTGGGTGACGCTGGCAGTAGGGTGATGGTTGGACCAGATGATCTTGAAGGTCTCTTCCAATGTTAATGGTTCTATGATTCTATGATTCAAAGATGGTGGCAACAATGGTTATGGCAGCGCAGGGGTCCTCCATTTTCCCCTGCCAGCCCCAGCTTTGTCTCCCTGCAAGTAGCATGGCTCTGTGCCTGACAGGAGCTGAGAGGGGGCAAAGCGTCCACACGTCCTGTGGGCAGGAAAGGACGGCGTGGCCGGTCTGCGCCAGGTCTGCCAGCGGTCTGCCAGAGCCTCACTGGTGGTCCAGTGCTGTGCGAGCCATTCCTTGCTGTGCCCTACGCTTAGCCCTGCCCCTGGGGCATGAGGATGTGCCTTCTCTTGTGCCTCGAGCCCTGAGGGAGAGGGGAGGGCAGGTCCTGGCCTCCTCCTGGCTGCTGTGTCAGCATATCTCAGGGAGTCTGGTGCAGGGCCACCAAGGTGCTCAGGGCCTGGTGGTGGTGGGGAGTCACTCTGAGGTCCGCCCTTGCTCTTTTCTCTAGTGTTGAGGAAAAACCTTCTCACCATTTCTGAGGCTTCTTGCTTCACCATGTGGAGGAAGAACTCTCCCATCTGGTTGGTTGGAAGACTCCCAGGAAGCTCCTGAATGGGAGCCTTCAGACAGATTTCCAGGGAGAAGCTCTTTCCTGCCTAAAACACCTGCCAGAAGATGACTCTGAGGTACACAAGGACACAATGACATTTGGGAACACCCAGAACTACTTCACTAAGGATGAGCTGTGCCAGGACCAACATGATCTATGCTTGGAGGAGATGAGTGGCCTGGTAGGACGAGGGGAGAGCAGCAATTGCCACTTCCTCTGACTTTAGAAAGGCCCACAACACAGGCAGCTACCATATCCAAATGGGTGAGGCATGGCCAGGAGAAGGGCACTACAAGGTTGACAACCACCACCTCATGAAGCCCTTGACATTCCTTGCCAGATTTAATTCCAAGTGGGCCATAGCCTTCCTCATCATATCCCTGCATACTCTGACAACATTCCTGTATTCCTCCCAAGTGGCCTTTCCCTTTACCACATTCCTTATACTTCCTTCTTCTGTTTGAGTTTTGCCAGGAGCTCCTAAACTCATTCTTGCAGGTCTCCTGCCCCTTTTGCTTGAGTTCTTATTTCCAGTTCCAAATCTAGGTTATTACAAACCATATTTGTGAATTCATATTTGAGTTTTATTCTGTTTGGCTTTAATTTCAACAAATTCTTAATAAACAATTCAACAGCAAACAAATCCTTTCTTCTAGGCTAGCAATTCCTACACTGTGCAGAGAGAAGTCATGCTGCTTAAATTTTGTTGCAAACAGGAAAGATAAGAACTCTTTCTTTCCATGAAAGCCAATACAAAATGTAAACGTTGCTTTTCACCAAAGCTGTTGTATTATGTTATGCATCACAGCAGATAATTAGAGCCACAGGCTAAGGCAGAAAACTTGGTTTACTATGAAAATTCTCTGCAGCTCAAATCACACCCAGGGATGAGTGATTTGCACAATCATTAGGATTTTGAATGTTGCTCTGACAGATGTTTGGGGGAAAATAGTTTGAGAAATCCTGGAAAGATATTTAGGCAATAAAGTTGATATCTTCTTTTTGCACCTTATAATTGGTTCTCAAAGGCAAAAGGATTTATATACATGAGGCTGAAGTTTGGCCTCTTAATTCCATACTTCGTTGCCAGTTCCTCTAAAGAGCAATAAACACGCAATGTCACGATGTTCAGGGTTTCCACTAGGCTGATGTGCCAAGAGGGCAAGTTTCATCCTGTTTTATGAAGTTATATCCAGCGTGTTTTCAGTCAACCTCATGAGAAACCCTGTGACTCTGTTCTCAGCCAGGCTATGATCCCCCAAAACGTATTCAGTGATGACAGCTTTTCTTCACAACATACCATGTGATCGGTACTGGTCCACAGTACTTTCTCTGAGGTAGACAATACTTGAGAATCACTGTGCTAGAGCTCTGTAGTACAATATAGTTTGTAGTACAATAATTTCTTAATTTCTACTCCTTTCATTCAAACCTCTGCTTGTTCTCAATACCTTCAAATACCCTGTATCTCTATAACAGTCACTTCCACTGACTTGCCCAGTCCTTACAGAATTAAATGGAGAACATGCCAGCTGACACTAATAGCACTAGAGCCAGTGTCCCCAAGGGCAGATGGGGGCTAAAAAGGCCATTATGCCAGACCCCAGCTATTTATATGTGAGCGAGTTCAGCCTCCTGAAACCCTTCTCACTGAAAGCAGCATGCTGGCAGCATTTATTCTTTAATAAGACAACAGTTCCCACCTATGGCTTTCCATCTGTTTCCAATACCCTTCTCTTTCTTGCTTTCTTTTAGAAACATAGTTTTACTCAGAATATTACCAGAGGTAGTTGAAATGTGTAAGTCATTTACTGAATTATAGAAGAAGTTCAGGAGTGCTCCAATGCAAACTCCAGAGGCTAACTGTGAAGAGTAGAGCATTCCTCCCTTCCCTCTGTAGTGCTGGCAAATGAGTTATCTTTGAATATTTGATCACAACTTTCTAAGGCACCAGGAAGTATGCCCACTTTAACAAACTAAAAACAAACCCAACACACACACACAAAACTAATCCAGCCATTAAATAATTGATTGCTGTCTTATTTCAAGTGATAAGAAAAACAGAGACCTGCTACAGATCTGCAAGTCTTTTCTTTTCGGACTAGAAAGGCACTGGATGCAATAAGCATCTAGAATATGGAGAGGATGTTGCAGCCACAATATTTTCACACCAGCCAGGATGACATTCTTAGTACACTAGCAAGTGTAACAGAACATGCTCTCTAGAAAATCACTTTATGTCAAAAGACAAGCTCTAGATCATCTTTTTCCTAAAATTACACACCAGAATATAAAAACTGGGGAAAACAAAAACCATTAATATAAGCTTTTGCTGATGAAAGAATGAAAGGAAGGAAGAAAGGAAGGATGAAAGGGATGGCAGCCATGTGAGGGACCAGGTGTCGCAAAATGGTGGCCGCACAAGGGAGGAGACGTCATGAAATGGCGGCCACATGAGGGAGGAGGTGTCACGTGATGGTGGCTGCATGAGGGAGGAGGCGTCGCGTAATGGCGGCTGTGCAGCGCCATCTCCGTGCTGATGCGAGGCTCCCTCCTTTCCTGCTCCCTGCCCTCCGTCATAGCGGCCTCCCTGTGCCCTTCTCTGCCGCTTCCCTTCGCTCCCTTCCCTGTGCTCCTAAGGCGGACTGGGAGGCAAGACCTGCGCTGGAGGGCTGCTGTGAGGGTGAAGCCCTCTTCTGCAAAGTTAATTGGGTGACTGACGTTGGCAGTAGGGTGATGGTTGGACCAGATGATCTTGAAGGTCTCTTCCAACCTTAATGAAGGGAAGGGAAGGGCTCATAGAAATCATAAACGCAGGACTTAGTTTTGCACAAAAATAGCATGACTAAGACAGCTTGTACACAAATCCAGCACAAGGGAGAGGAGCACAAGGAAAAATCTGTACCTTACACAGTGGATGAAAGGAAACAGAGAAGTGATCAAGCTGCTCATTGCTCTGTGAAATGTTTGCAGCTTGCGTGACATCCTTTCAGACCAATAGCATTAAATTGTGCAGATTCCCCAGGACCTCTCTGTCCTGATCCCTTTATGCCTGTTCTGTGCCAGCCAGCCAATTCCAGAACAAATTGCCTATGCTGTCCAGCTAAACTGAACCACCATAACAGCTGTTTTTACACGCAGCCCAAAGAAACAGATTTCTCCATCTGGAATTTAATTTCAGATTATTCCTGACAACTCTGGCAGGAACTTCCAACTGTGTATCAAAAAAAAAAAAAACTGTACATGGCATAACATGGAGTTGGGGGTCACCTACAGAGAAGAAAAACAGCAAATAACCCTTTTGCAGCTATCCTAGGAGCACAGTGCTTTTACAGGCAGGCTTAAAAGGGCAGTACAAGAAATACCCCAAGAGAAAAAAGAAAAAAAGTCCTGTTAGTCTTCAAATATTCTACAATTTATTGTTAGGATACAGTCTCTCTCATTTAGAGCAACATACTGGTTTATCTTCCTTTACAGAGTTGTCATCCAAATTAGCATTCTGTATTGTGATCATTCTGAATTGATATCATTTCTTCTCAGCTCCATTATAGGAATCTGCACAAGTTTTTGAAAAGTTACTTGATGAAATTCAAGTGGAGAAAATGAAAGACTGTTAATCGTTATTTGCAATCTGCTTTAGATACACACCAAACAGAAAGTGATTTCTCTCTGTTAATTAGTAGTGCTTACTGAAGCTTCGCACATGATTATAACTAGTCAGCAGCTATATGGCAACAAAGAACTTATTGACATTCTTGCATTTGACATATTTGCTCACAAAAAAAAAAAGAAAAAAGAAAAAGATGCAGCCAGACCTTTTTGAAGATGTCAGACACTTTGATGTGGGGGCAAAGAAGCAGCTTTATCCTTTTTCCAGCAAGAGCATTTTCAGAGTATGCATTGTATTGTCACTATCTCACCACCTTCTCCAACTGTGCCGTAATTACAGTATTACTCATACCTTTACGTGGCATCCATAAAACGGTGACAGCTAAGCAACCTAAAGTTAATTTATTCCAGTAAAAAGTATGAACTACTTTTTCTTCCTCTAAGCAATTGCAAATTCATATATAAAATCCTGAATTGGGTCCCCACAAAACAGCAGGGAGGAGATGGAAGAAATAGGATTGATTGAAATTCTTCCCTTTTATTTAGTGTTAAAATTTTTACCTGTTTCAAACTCCAAAATTACCTGGTCTGATTCTTTTAAGCTTTTCACAGAATTTGTTCCATTTCAGGAAGCTTAAAGTCAAAATTAATTGCTGGAATTCCTTTCTTCCTCAATCAAATCTATCTGCTCACTCATCTATTAAGCAAAATGGTTTAATTGTTTTACATTTCATCAGGAACAAGCCTTTTTTTGGTAATATTTTCTCATAGTCAATGAAGTTTTTACGTTTTTATTTGTAATAGAAAGCATAATAATGAATCCAGAGTTCACTCTCAGTCCACAGCAGTGCTATTTGTGATGGCTTCAACATTCACTGCATTATTAGGTGGGTTCTGTGCGACATTCCCCCACCTCTTAAGTGATCTAGTATAAAATGAACACACATTCTGCATAGGACAAAGGTCTGCCAGGATTGCCTGCAGCCCTCACTTCAGCTTTCAGTCATCAGCATCATAGTTTGCTGGCAGCACTGACCTGTTCAGGCAGTATCAGGCACCACTGGGCCAGGCACAGCGCTCACCTGACAATTTCTTAATTTACACAGTCACAGATAGGTTTTGCTTCCATTGGAGAATGTCCACCATCCTCCTTGCCACCCCTGCCAGGTGCTGGCTGGAGCCACAAAGGCAGCCATCCACGCTAGTCCTGGCGCTACCTACAGCTGATGTGTGCAAACATCAGGATGCCCAAAGTATTATTTTGAGCCAAAGGGAACACATACAGAGCTAAGAATGTGTTGGTAGTCCAAGTACCAATTAACAGTCTAATAGTCTATTTAATACAGAAAAGACTCATGAATAATATAGCAAGATTTGTTACGCAAAAACAAAACAAACTTCTGAATATCAACCCTTTTCTCCGATGTCATGCTTAACCTGCCCCAGGAGTTTCTAAGGGCTGGGAGAGGAGGATCTCTGTTCCTGCACAAATAAAGGCATAGCAGAGTGTGGGAAGCCGGCTTGTGTGGGTGTGCTGCCAGACACAGGCACTGTCTGGCTGGGTAATAGGCAGGAATCAGAGGCAGCCCTAAGTCATGGTCTTCTGACTTACATCATGAGGTTCTGTCACATAATGGCCTTAGGTATGTGCAGTATGTGACAGGCCTGGCACAAGCATGTTGGATGTGTAGGGCAAGGGCTACAGGAAAAACACAAGGTTCTTGGGGAGGTATCATGTCCTAGGGTTTCCACCGCAGCTGTGCTTTGTGGACATGCCTAGAGATGAACCATTTTTGAGCACCAATTAACACAAAACATTCATGCAATCATTGATTTTTAAAATAGAAGAGATTTAAAAACAGAAGTTAGTAGTAACGGGCACAAGCTGCAGCAAATATAATTCTGACAAGACATAAAAAAATAATATCCTCAGTGTAGCAGTTAAACACTGGAGCAGTCTGCCCAGGAAAGCTGTAGGATAGCCTTGGAGATATTCAAAACTCAGCTGGACAAGACCCTGAACAACCTGACCAAATATTAAAGCTAGTCCTGGGTTGGACTGTATGATCCCTTCCAATCTAAAGTTCATGCAAGACTCAAATTCAGTGTCCTAGCCACTCATCCCATATCCATGTCATTTGGGCAGGTGAGAAAGAAAGAGTGTGTTAGATCTTCAAGAATTAAACCACGTACGCAGATACTATGGACACCAAAGGGGAAAGCTGTCAAGTCTGCAGACATAGAGCTTTGCTGAGATCCAGTTGAAAAGAGCAAATGAAAAAGCAATGAAGCCATGACAGCTGCACAAAGACTTACAGCAGGAAATAGATGGGCAAAGCAAGAGATTCTGTTTGAAGTGGGAAGGTAATACACCAACTCCCCTGCACTGTGCAGATGGCAGGTGCAGCCACAGCAAACACGGGCAGCCGACTGCTTGCCAATTACTGCTGTGCCCTGAAACACCACGGAGTATGGTGTACGTGGTGCTGGGGGGCAGGAGCTGGGGCTCTGCCATTAAGCATTTCACAGCACACCGTTCTCCCTGCCTAAGGGCTTCATCCAGAATGAAAAACAAGCATAAAAGGACTGGCAGAGCAGGTTAGCTGCAATGCTGAGGGCAGATGGAAGACAAAGAAGATAAAAGTGTACCTGAGAGGTGTTAAAGAGTCCAAGAAAAGAAATGGGGATCAAGACTGTGGCCTTAATCCATTCATACATGCTGCCTTATCTACTCCTGTTATGTCTTCCTATGTCCTGGTAAATTCCTAATATTTTGTAGAACAGGGAAAAAAAAAACAGAGACCTGCTCTGTAGGATGAGAAAAAAACAGTAGCAGCACAATATACATATGTAAGATCTCTCAGCAGGATAGGCCCCTCGTTATTATCTGGAAGGTCGCATCAGCACAGACTGTATGCCAGGCTAGTATGCAGCTTTTGCTGATTTTTTGTTTGGTCCATATTGCAGACAGAAATGGTATTTTCAAAAAGTCATCTAAAAGATAATCTTTGAAGTTTCTGCTTCCTATTGAGAAACTAATTTACTGAATAGGGATCCACAATCCACATCACTAAAAAACTTATTGAAAAGCACATCAGAGGCAAATCATATTAGAGAAGCAAGGAACATGAACAAACACAGTCATTTGCTATGCCTTTTCCTTTTAAAGTGCTCCGGAGGTTTGAAGTGCACCTGATGCTGTATCTGACAGACAATATTTTACAGAATGTCCTGGCAAAATACAGCAGCTCTGGAAAATCTGTTAGCCCCAGCTTATCTGCAGGAAGCCATTTTCCGCTTCTACATACAGCTTTCCACAGTAAACAAAGTCTCATAAAAACCAAATAGTGGCACCCATTTCACTGCTACTGAGAAGGGAGAAACTTCAGGGTTCAGCCTTTACAAACACAAATACATTTGCACAAAGAAGAAACTTGATAAAGGTTTTCCCTCTGCTACACAAAAGTTTAACTGCCTCAAGGTCATATAAATGTGAAGCCGCCATTAAACCAGGGGTTTCTCTGGTTCATTTTCAACAAAACAATCCTGTGGGTTCCCACATGGAAGACAGGGTTCCAGATTATGCATTTTAGTCTATTCTCCAAAAGGCATCAGGCCTCCAGTCCCAATGCAGGCGCCAAAGACCCCCTGAAGCGGCAAGATTTCCGACACACTCGTTGGAATTCCCTACCACTGATTAACCAGCTACTGCTCAGCATGCTGTCAGCTGAGGATCCCATACCGACCTTGCCCACAGGCAGCCACACAGGAGTCTCGCCCACCTCTTGGCAGGTCTGAGTACTGTTCTTGTCACGGGTTTCTTCACGAACCTAGCTCAAACTGGGCAGATCCATAAAGCAGGATCAATAGATTTCACTGTTTATTTAATGCAAGAACTTTGCTCTCCGAGAATACCCAGCTGCAGACCTCTCTGTCAAGTAAGAGTTGAGATTTACCCATTGATCTGTTGTGACAGTGCCTGCCCGACACAGCGCAATGCCACCGAGGTGTCCTGCAGGGAGCAGAGCTCTTGAATGCCGGGTAGCTCTGAAATTCATATCGGCCAGCCTTCAGTAACAAAATTTGACTCAAGCGATTTTATATGCATTTTCTCACAGATTTTCTGTTTAACTTCGGAATCCAAATGGCTGAAAACAGGATAATTATAGTCCTGTGGATCAACTGGCATTTGATAACTCTGCTAAAGATTGTAAAAGTCATTTTGCATTTATGCCATTGCTGCAAGCATGTTTTTACTGTGCAAAATCATTGGGAGAAGCCTTCTTCTTCAGAGATCATGAATTCACTCTTCAACAAACAATAACAATTAATTAACTCCGCATTAGCTTACCATAGAATCAGGCCAAGAAATCTGTTCAGATATATCCAAACTAACTTGCTCTGGTCTCCTGAGTGATTAATTCACAAGTTAAAGTCTGGTTTGGCCTAATTTGAGCCAGCAACAAATCTCTCTTAGCCTTATGATTTTCTTTCCATTACACTTCTATTTACCTCATCCAAATTTAGGGAGGAAAAAAATGCAAACCTTTTTGAATTAATATAAGTTAAGAAAAACTAAAAATGTATGATGAAAAAGATCTATCCCAAATCTTAGTATGGTATGCAGAAGGAATTAATTAGCCCAAGAGAAATATAATTGCCTTTGGGGGGGGGGATTGCGAAGGAAAACCTTGGTCTTTGACTTCCAAGTGTTTTCTTAATATATACCACATCAGTTCCTGTAAATTTAACCATAAAATCTACTTAGATCTTGCTTATTATGCATTGTACCAGTATGTTAGCATTTCATTTTCTGAGTGTTTCAGCTGTTTTTATATTAGTATACCAATCCAGACAAACATACACCTCCTAACATTTTTCCAACACTTTCTATTCAAAACAGCATCATGTTTCCTTGCTCTCCGCTGAACTCTCCCTCACATTTTTCTCCACGCTTATTTATTGAGCTGAGTTTCACAGAGCAAACGAAATATGTCACCCGTTAAATTATATCTTTTTCAAAGTTCTAGAAAGTTGTAAGCTAAGCAATACAATAAGTCTCCCATGGCACCACCATACAGCCTATTGTATTTCACTGGAACTAATACAAATTACTAGCATAGAAAATACATTACAACCATCAAAACAAAAACAAAACAAAAAAAACCAACAGTTTTGATTGATTATTCAACCACACTTTTTCAGATCATTAAGTAAATGTGTGCACTAAGGTTTGTGTACCCTCAATCCAGAAACCTTTTCATTTCTCCTCCCAAAACAGTGGGGCTGTCTTGTTCAATGCTGATGTTTGAAGTATTTTGAGAGTGACACTGCCATAAAGTAATGCAGGATTGTCATGGCGAGTCCCTTTCCTTCCTGGCATGCTTTCTCAGCTCCAGTTTTGGAAGGCAGAGCTCTTCCATGATGAACCCTCTTTCTGGCTACTCAGTAGCCTGCCAAGGTCTGAAAACACATGCAAAAACAGAGTTTCTTAAAACCATGCTTCCTTTCCCCATCAGAGATGATTTCCCAAGACTATGAGGCTCAACCTCCAAAAAACTTTATTTTTTTAGCTCAGTCATCAGCCTCCCCCCCATCTGCTTGCTGTGCTCAGCACTCCGCAGGCGTACCACACAAATCATCCCTTTCCCTCTCAAGACCTGGCAAGCGCAGTGCAACACACTCTCCCGACCAGCTGCTTAAGGGAAGTGCAAGCCAAAGGGGTCTGCCTGCCTCACCCAGAGGAAGGAGAGGACACTGAAGTGCCTCCCAAGCCTTACAGCAGAGCTCCTCTTCTCCAGCTTGTAAGCAGCTGCTGCTGCGCCTTCCAGCAGAAACCTCAGGGGCTTGGGTGTGGAGCTTCAGGCACATGGAGGGAGGAAATGGCGGCATTTCTGAACACAGCCAGATGGTTGACCGTGCAGAGTGAAGGAAAGGACTTATTCCCTTTTAACACCGAAAACCATGGCATGGTATGGCAGGAGCCTCAGCTTGAATCCAAGGAGGACATAGGAACTCCAAAATCAGAGTTAGCCATACCCCAGAAAGGGGTGCCTTCTGAAACACACACAGGTGGCATGCTTGCACCACCACATATCATTCTTCACCCAGTTTTGCAATGGATGTGCTGAGGTATCTAAGCTAGAGAGCAGCCCCTGAGAAACAGTGGCTCTTCGAAAGCAATCTAAAGTACTGCAAGAGCCAGACAGAAAAACCTGTCACCTTCTTTGCTTAATTCCTTCTTCTGTGTAAACTGGGTGGGAGATTGCCGAGTGCACCCTTCTCACACGTGTCAGACTGACCAGACATCAGGTCCTGATGCTGCCAACTTGCTCCCTGCAACCATTGTATGACAATCACAGAACTGTACATATTCTGCATGTAGCATATTCATGCTACAGAATATTCTGCATTCGTACCTCATTTAGGCGGCCTCAGGACCTGGTTGTCAGGTTGATTAGGCTGGTGGGATGAGAATCCTGATGACAGAGTGGTCACACACGCCCAGATAAGAGATGTGCCTGATACTCCCTGAAAAGTGACTGCCCACCTGATGTCAAAGTTAATGTGTTCCATGTCTCCTCTTTTCTTCCACCGCCTTCATGACTTCCCCTGTCTCCTCTCACTTCTTTCCCTCTTTCATCTCTGCAGGTCCTGGAAACAGTCATATACTGGAACAAGAATGATGTGTTAGGGCCTAAACATCTCTGTAAAATGTAAGTCGTGACTGCATATTAGAAAAGATACAAAAGAAATTGAAGTCAACCATAAGTCAAGAAAGGACATATTGATTATCTGCACTTACCTTTTCACGAAGAGCCACCCTTGTATTTCATGAGATTATTTAAATGTGAATTAGCCCAAAGCACCCCAGTCATAATGAAGTTACAAGGAACTGCAGCTGCCACAGGCTAGATCTCTGCTCTCAGTTACTGTGAAGAAGTCACTTTTTCAAACATAGACACAGATTCTCACAGATTTTAAAAATTCATCATCATATTTGAGAACATCTTGTCCAGCTGGTCCGTGTTCTGATGCCAACAGCTACAGGAAACAGAAACCAAAGTGCCGTCCCTGAACTCACAGGAGCTGAAGCACTAAAACACAGTGTGCAACTCTGGGTGGAGAGGGAGGTCCTGAGCATCTCCACAGCCCAGAAAACTGGTATAGAGAAGAGATTGCCCCAGGGTGGAAATGGCAAGGCTGGGAGCTTCGTCGCAGTGGAAAGGCTGCAACCCTGGAGAAGGGAACGAAGAGGCAGCCCCACAGCAGGTCTGGCCAGCTGGAGGCACCCCTGGCTGCATGGGCTGCCAGGGGTGCCACAGAGCCCCGGGAAGGAGAAACCCCAGCCTTGCTCCTTCAGCCCAGAGGAAGAGGAAGAAGAGCAGCAGATGGTTTTAATTTTATTAGAAAAAAAAATATTGCCGGATGCTAACCATGTCTAATGAAAGAGTAGTCCTAGGCCAGCCTACAAAGAGATTTTACACAAATGGTGTGTTCAGGCATGTTGGAAGTCACACATTCAGCCTACATGATCCCAAGTTCTCAGTGATCTCCATCTCATTAAGAAGTGGTGCCATCTTGTTAGATGTGACATCTCACAGTTCACATCTGAAAATGTACCTGTATAACACACAGTATCTGTATAACAGAAGTGGTAGTTTGTTATGATCTAATTTCTAGCTATCAGTGCGCTATTGGCATCTCCTGTAAGATATTCTGGCAAGTTGTGAAGTCTGAACAGCTGAAATTATGCGGTTTCTTGTTGGAGCATTTCCATCTGTCTTCACAGTTTCAACGCTCGCCATCAATATCAAAAATGAGAAGAACTTTTATCTTCTGTGCTGGCAGTGTTGCCAGCTCCTATTGCGCAGGTCCCTGTCAGAGATAAAGAAAGCACAGAGGTGGAGAAGAGCTATTTTTCCACTTTTAGCAGAGTGACTTCTACCAATTATTAATCATCTCAGGAAACTCTGCTCTTATCTGTTAGTGTTTTCAAGACCCCCCTCGGCTGGCAAACACACAACAAAAAATAAGCATTTATAGAACGTGCTGTTTGAGGACTTAGGAGTTTATTCATCATTTAGCTAAGATCCATTTCCAGTTGCCCACAGCAGAGATCCATGAGCAGAACACCCATTTAGTTTTATCAAGCTCTGTTAAGTATACTACAGAGAAGGAATTCAATTGCATATAATAAAGTCAGATGAACCAATGCCAGTCAACAGCTGAATAAGACTGCATGCAGAAGTACCAGTTCAGTATATTTTCCAGCTCAGTAGTTCTTTCTTGTCTACGTGTAACAGTATTGCCATTAAAATGATAGATGAGGTGACAAAAGTTGACATCTCCCATACTTCCTACCAGAGTTCCCATGCAATGACCATTAGAAATTCACGCACACAGTATTGACATGCCTTGTGTCATCAGTTAACATTTCTGCAGTGTTGTCAGCATTTTTTTTGTTTAATAACCATGATGCCAGAAAGGAAAGGAGGGAAACTCTCACTCACTTGCTTTGTGTCGAACCTGGACAAGATACTTGGATTTTTGCTCCCTTTTTCCCAGCTACAGAAAGAACAAAATTCAGTTTTCTTTTGCAAAAGGCTGCCTCATGGGTCATGGAGACAGATAAAGAGACACCTTTGTTGCAAATTCTGGTTGGGTTTCTGTGGGAGAGACTGAGCTATGACAGAATTGAGGCATTTCTGAACATGTCCAAAGATAGATATTAAGCATTTAAGCACCTTTTAAGCATTTTCTGAGCTTGAGTATCTGTGACTTAGAGGTTCTCTTCAATGACTTTATGTTCTGAAGTTGGCAGCGTATTTCTAAAGCAATGATGACTGCAGCTATTCACTTCTAAGTCCTGTTAATTACAAACAATGTTAGCATTAAAGTCCTCCTCATCTTTACTCCTCCTTCAAAGTGTTCCTGAGAGGAAACACGAGTGCTAAACCCCAACTAGTAAGAGAGAAGCCACAAATTTGGACTACATGATCAAAATGCAGGTAGCCAGCCTTTCAGAAGAAAATACAGAAGGCTGAAGAAGCAGCTCACATCTGCATCATCTACACAAGATAACACCAGGGATCGTCAGTGGATTCTCCATCAACAATACAGGAGTAAATCAGCATAGGATTAGGCCTCGACTCAAACACACAATTATAACCCTTTCAAACCTACCAGGATCCCAATCACTCCATTATTTCACTAATTCCCCAAATCATTATCCACTTGGATTTAGAAATCCAAAGTCAGCCTGAGGTTTTAATATAATCATGATGTTTATGTCAACCATTTCTCTTCTTGCATTTAAAATCACAATTTTCACACAAATGACACCCAGATTTTTAGCACCAGTCCCACTTTCCAATTGTTTTGGTTTCTGAAGCAATGAGATCACAGGGCAGCCACAGAAATCTGGTCAGAGGAACAAAAATAAAATAAATAATAAAAAATAATAATAATAGTGGATCAAACCTATGCTGCTTAGGCTACCTATAGGCTTTTATTGCAAGAGAATATACTAGGCTCTATTTTGTAAGTACGTAACAGTAAACTAATGGTCTTCTAAATGACTGGCAGTTCAGAATGGATGTTATTTCTCCCTGTTCATACTGAGTTTCTGTAATATGTACTCTCTGTTAATGCAAGTCTTACTAGAAAAAGATAATTATAAAAGTCAGATTACTCAGTCTGATACTGAAAGCAATATTTTCAAGCCATGATATTCAGTAGGTTTTCATTATCTGAGGATCATAGAGAAAGAAAAGCAATCAAAAACTGCTCTTTAAGTGCCGTAAAGCCATGGCTTGTTCCCATCACCCTCCTTCTCATGAAACTTGCCCACACTACAGCTTTCAGTGTACTGTGACTTGACACAATTTCTTAACCCTAATCATGGCTATCGTCTTGTAATTGCTTTGCCACACGGTCTTACTGCAGGACTGACTGCATGTTTATAAAATCAAAACCACTTCTCCTCATCCCTCCCAGGTCTCTGTGCTAGCCAAAGGGTAGTCAGTATCCAAGATGCTGAGCACTGCTCGGTACCCATCGCTGCAGCACCTGCTACAGCATTACGGGATTTCTCCAGCATGTACTAACCACAGGCTGTAGGAGGTACCAGTACACAAACATACTTTTTTGTAGTAACGCTTCCACACAGACACAGACTGAACCAATGTATTTTGTAAATCAAAGGAACCATGTGAAACTACATTGAAAGGACAAAGGCAGACACGCAAAAAGAAATTTCCTGTGTGATCTCTGTGCAAAACAGGTCACCTTCAGACATAGCTGGTCTTGCCAGGGGTGCCACACCACAATAAATAGCATTCTAAGGCTTTAAAACAGACAATTTTTCTAGCTACAGTTCTGAAAAACTTGGCAAAGCAGTCAGTAAAAAGCTGAATAATTCTGTGCACATCTGAGTTTAGAGCACCTTTAAATTCTGGGTCTGCAGATTATGAAACAGCTGTTGAAAACTTCCCCAGGGACCCAAGTGGTAAAATGTGCAGAGTCTAACAAAGATTAATTCACTTGCCCAGTGAAAGAGGGTCCTGTTGGTGCTCACCACCAAACTGCATTCAAAATGCAACAAATGTAACAGCAAGTTCTGCAATTTAATCACAACAGGCGAAAATTTATTTTCAGTTTGTTTCTAAATTTATTACCTGGCAATGTTACCGAGTATCCCTGGCTCCTCTAGTGTGGCAAGAGGAGATACTGATTCCTGATCTTCTGCAGGTCATTTGTCTCTTCATTGTCTTCTCTCGTCCCTCGTCTCCACCAGCCACATCTCCTAGCTGCAGTGCCTGCATCCTTGCAGTCTCTAAGGAGCTCATCAGCCACAGTCATGCCAGAGCTCTACCTGCATGTGGAGTGAAGCAAACTGTGACAAGTTATCTTCTGCCTAAATGCAGTGCCATCTTGAACCATGCTTGCTGAGAGTGGTGCTTGGATCCAGCTCTGCAAAAGAAGAGCCTGCTAAGATAGATCGGAAAAAAAAACAGGGACTCCAAACCCAGATGAAGATACATCAGCCATCAGTGAAGGTGACACAGTAGGTTCTGGGGCAAAGCAAAACGTTGTTTAAGCAGATAAAATAATTAAGCTTTCATGTTGACTGTTTTTCATTTACTTTTTCAAGAAGGTGCCTCTGATGGATGTTACTATGTTTTTACTTCACCGTAAATGGCATTAGGAGGTGGCTGTTTTAGTTTATCTTTAAAGATAATAGAAATTTTTTACCCAGTTTTACTACCTGTGCTCTTCATGAAGCAGCAAGTTAGATTTCCTGAAGACAACAGAATCTACAAAATGTTTTATAATCTTAGCATAAAGTGGGAGAAAAAAAAAAAGGTAACAAAAAAGGTCACATTATTCTCTTCACAAGTCACAACAATTAGGTCTATATTGCTGCTAAGGAAAATTTTGTCTGTGTGTAATAAGGAAAAACCTGAGACACCATTTTCAGTAAAGCCTGCGCACAGGTCAGTGTATAACTCAAGCAGTGCTATTGAGATGGCAAGTAAAATAAAAGCGTAAGGTGAGATTAAACTCTCATTTGCTTACTGAGTTTGTTTGTTAGTAGAAGTAAATGGCAACACTGGATAATCCTAAGATTGTCGTTGCTGAATGACGCTAAAAATTAGTGTGCTACTTTTTTTTTCTTTTAATATTCATATTCACTTTGTGGTGCCACCATCAGTCAGGATCTATAAACTCTTCCTCCACCCTTCTTTTTTAGAGAACTGCTCTTTAAAGGCAGATACAAAACGCCAGAAGAGTGGGCACAGATAAAAAGGTAGAACATACTTCATGAAGCTTTAGTGGAATCCACAGAGCAACTATGCTGATTTAATTGGTCAGCACACAAAGACAAAGCAGTCAGTGTGAAAGAGTCTAACAAGGGATGAATACTTGGTAACTAACACAGAGCAAGACTTCCAGCGACTTTTCACTAGATTTCAGAGATACTGTTGTGCCTTGTAGGCCTCATTATATGCAGCCTGTAGCATGTCATTACTGAAAGAGGGTTTGAGAAGAGGAAGATTAAGAAGAAACTACACATACTGCAAGTTATGTGAAAATTGCCACCTACACAGGTTGCCTGTTTTCATCTCCCTCAGGTTACCTCACTGTCACGACACACTTCATGGATGTATGTAAAAGCATGACCAAGACTCAGACATCTTGTGCCACAACACTGCTATCTGTTGAAGTTAAGCATAAAATTAGCCAAAAAGTTGACCTACCAGACTAATCTGTGGATGAAATTCATGTACTGCATACTCCAAATGTAGAAGTATTTAGCAGCCTGTTTCCCGTGGGTATCAGTGGAAGATATACATTGAATGTTTTCTTTACAGACCTGGGCTGAAACTTTGTCATATTCTGTGTACGCCAGCATTTAACTCATAAAAAAAAAAAATGCAGAAAAACCTGAGGCCATCTGTTTTACTGTTCCTTCTGGTAGGAGAAATATGTTTTTTCTCTGTGCATCAAAATAAACTCTCCATAATTTATGTTGCAACAGATCTGACAAAAAATAATCAGGAATACAGTTCCTCTGACAATTGAAGCACGTTAAGTAGAAAACGACCAAAGCCGCCTTCTGATAGCAAACTAGATTAGGCCATATCTTGCAGCATCCTTCCTCTTTCCTATTCTAAGTTTGTCATCACATTGTAGAATTGCCATCTCTGTTACCACAAGTGCTTAAAATTCAACAACTTGTCTTTCCACTCATTTCTGCTCCCTTAAGGAGTGTTTACCTGCTACTTGCACAATGACCATGTAAAATATCAGATTCTCCAAGGTCTTATAATTTCTCCAGAAAGAGCAGGCCAATCACGTTGGCACTTGAAGGATATGAAAAAATGCCATAGACTTAACTAAAACATGTTAATAATCTGCAGACCAAAAGTTAAAAATCTCTATATATTTAAAACAATACTGCACAGCAAAATCTGTTCCACTCGACTCACAAATTGGAAATGTGTGAGTTTAACAAAAAATTTCTTGTTTCTCCTAAGTGCGACGGGGGAGGAATAATAGATATTTTGTATGTTTCAGGTTGCAGAAGGTAAGCATTCAACATTAAGAATGGTGTTGTGCCTAAATCCAGTTTCTATTTCTAATAATATATTTTGCTCATTATTCCCCACACGTAAGCACGCTCTTATTCTCTACTGAAAACCAGAGTATATTATAACATTCTGAGAATATATGGGGGGAAAAAAATGAATCCTTTTCAGACCTGTGCTTCATGTTGAGCGAACGAGAGAAAACAATCTGGGAGAAGTACAAAAGCCAGTAAAGAAACGATGGGAGAGAGGAGCGAATAACCCCGAGCAGCACCGCGGGCTGCATGCGACTGCCTGACCCACAGCACCACCCGGTGCCCGCACGGCGGCTGGCGCAGGCACCGCCGGCAGAGAGGAGAAGGCAGCTCTCCCTCCTTGGGCAGTGGGAAGGGAAGGATGCAAGGCCCAGTCCAGGTGTCCCACCTCATGTGGCACCGCCAGCCATGATTTTTTAACACGTGTAGATGCTTTGCTGAACAGGTACAAGAGTGAAGAGATGATCAACAGCTTTACCAAGTCAAGAAGATGAAGCCTTTCATTTCTGAGTCAGAAAAGCAACACTGGTGATAATGAACTACAAGCATGTAACAGGCAAGCTGCCTATGAAGTGCTTTTTGGTCACATTCCAACTCTGTTTGGGATCTTTTCAACACTAACATGTTTTAACACTTTTTGAAGGGTTCCCACCACTCCCCTCATTTAAAACTCGCAAGTCACAAAGGATTCATCTCAGAGACGAAAGTTACCATTTCTGATGAAAGCATCCCAGAGCAGCTGTACGTTCTGCGCCGGTCACCTCACCCCTCTGAATGCCAAATGGAGGAAGATAAAAACCTGACTGCTCTGCCTGGCCTAAGCACTGGAGTGGGGATTCCACAGGAATGATAGGGCTTTGACTTCATAACCGTGCCAGAAAATGAACACAAATCTTCAGGAATCAAAATCAGAAGTTATATAGAGAAAAAACAAACACACCTACGATTAACAATTGCCATAAAGAGAGCACTTGATTCACAGGCAGCCGTAATTCAAAGTTACCTTAGGATGAACGCTCCAATACAGTGCAACATTTTGTATTCCTAAAGGAAAGTTATATAACAAATACTAGAAACTTTATAATTGGATAAACTTCTTTCCATTTTAATTAGACCTCTGAGAGAAAGCGCAAGTTCTCAGACTTTGTCATCTCTGTTTAACTATTTCAAAATGCAATTTCAAATGCTTCTGCACCGTTTACATCTTATAATTTTTTGTGTATGAGCGATACTATACTCAGTCCTACACAAAACTCCTGTTCAGAGTTACTATTTATAGGTTCTGGCAGTAGTTTAGATCACTCAGTTTAAGCCGTAAGCAGCAGCTTTGTGACAACAGTCAACCTTCGCTGGAATACCTTCAGACAATAGTTATCAAAGACACTTCTACCTTTTGTTGAAGGAAACACCACAGGAGCCTTCTTTACATGGCAAACACTGGAGGATCCATTTTCCGTATCAAGAAAAAATATGCAACCAAATCTACAAAAGGACCAGCAACAAGTCATGAAGACTCAAGTCAAGAAGAAAGTCTCACTCCTTAAACCTTCTCAAATCTTTGGAGAAGTCAATAAACATATGGACAAGGAAGACAACTATTTCTAGGTAGAACTCTCCAAGAAGATCTGGTCCCATGGAGACATTTTCACAGCCTTTCATAGCTTCTCACTAGCAGTTATTCTGTACTTCATTTTAACTCTGCAAATACTAACTCATTAAACAAAAAAAAAAAAGACTTTCTATTATCACAAGATATTTCTAGGCAGTGGTCATGCTGAACTTGTAATGTGTGCAGCTGGCCATGTTATTCAAGGATGACTAACACACTGTTAATGCATTTTGTAAGGACGTGACAGAAAGCAAAAATGCAAAATGCTGAAAATAAATCCTTGGAAACAGAAGAAAACAAAATCCAAACACATACTATAGATTTTTCTTCTGCCAAACACTTAAAGACCTAAATAAAAATATTACTGCTTGAACACTACTACCATTATATTTCGGTTTTTGAAAAACAGTTGATCATATTCCAAAGCACTACACTGTTCTGCTGTGACAACCTGGTAAACACAACACAGATAAACAAGGTCTCTAACTGGTCGAGTAGCAAACCATACAAACAGCTTAGATATGTCTGGACTGACTGTATTTAAGTCTTCCTGTATTGAGCATCAAATATATTTTATGCATATTTGTGTACATTATGCTTAAGTAGTTTCTCTACATCTATGTTTCACCTCCATCTCCCTCAGAGCAAGATAGAAGTGGAAAAGGAAAAGATTTGATTAATGCAACAGTCATGAGATCCTTGTAATCTGATTTCAAGCACCACCTTTGACTTCACATGCAACCTAAACTTCGTAATTTGGGTCTGTACCTGCAGAAAGAAATTTGAAGACTCCCTTTATGAACATTGGTAAGGCTCTTATAAGCCTGGGTAGTTTGTGACAGCAGACAGCAATTCAGGACGACCCAGCTTGAGTCCCATCTGCCTTCCCACAACTTTTTTGCCTCATCCTGCACTTTCCTAGCCCATCCATCCAGCAGCAGCAGCCCTCACCATATACCACAGTGAGTTATTGAGGACACCGTGCTGTACCTCTGTGGCTGGATGCTGTCAGCCCAGGGCCCTGGATCCACTCACCAGAGGGTCACAGGAACATGCAGCCTGAAAAACAGGGCAGGGCAGGATTATGGCAGCACCAGTTTAGATTAGTTTAAATTACACAAGTGGAGATACAAACCGCACCCACTCCATCCTCACTTACAGGGAGTGACATGGAAAGTTCAGCAAACTGTCCAGGAAGAGCAGAGACGAGCACTTAACTGTCTCTAAGAAAATCACTTGTGCTGGTTTTAAGTTTGTAAGTCTCCAATTTGGACAAAAAGAAGTGGGGAAGACGGAGACAGCGTGAGGGGGAAAGTGAGTATGCAAGAGCGTAAGTGTGCAAGAGAACTGAAAACAAGGTTTTAGAGTAGATCAGGCTTTAGTTGACATATTTACTTATAAGAAGTTGTCATATTTTACATCAGAAACCAAGTACTTATTAACGAGACTTGACAGTAAAAATTCACAATTATGTCAAAATCTTAAAACTTCAATACTTATTCAATCTGAAAGTTTAAAAGCTCTTAATCTGTGAAGAATCAATTTCAATAGGACTTTAAAACATGCAGTTTCTACAGCTCTTGTATGTGACTAACTGATAAGCTAAGTTTAGAATCATGGTGTTTAGACTTCACAATGCATGAAACAGTCTGTTTATTCTTCACACGTCAATTTAATTTTCAAAGCCATTCATAAATGGTAAACTAAAGCAGCACATTTAAGGCAGCTTATATAGCAGACTGGTGTTTCTCTCGTGCTGTGCTCTGCTCCGTTAACCCAATCAGAGTGGTGCTGCAACATTCCCTTTTTCATGCAAGATTCCTAAAGTATGGATCACTTTCTTCCCATCTTCATCAGCTGCCCCTATCACAGAAGTCTAGTACTAGGCATCATGACATGCAGCCGGAAAACATCATATATACTTATAAATCTGCATACTAGCAGGGAAAAATGGAACAACTGTTTAAAGTAGTAGAATCAGGAAAAAGGAAAATGGATCTTTTCCCATTAAAAACCACATACAACTTTGCTGAGAGGGAAAAAATTTATTGGTTCTTTAGATTTCCAATGACTGGTTTTATTAGGATCAGCAAATTCATTCAAATATTACATACAAAGGATACCTTTTCTTCATTTGCAATGTTAAAACTAGCTTAACATTCAGTGGAAATGTAGAGAATAAAAGCAAAAAAAGGTCTTTAAATTATTAGTGGAAATACAAGATTTTTTTTCCCTATTTCAGCAAAACACTTGCAAATAACTGGGTTCTGTGTTCAGGACCCATCTTGCATGATGAGGACTTCTGCATACTCTCCGAAGGCACTTGAAGGAGGGACTGATTATCAGCTGGATAATACATTCGTTTTTAGTAAGTGCGATACTAGTATAAATTCAAACAGCCAGAAAGCATTAAGATGCAAAAACTTAGCTAGGCATGCTAACTGAAGGGCTGCAAAGCTGGAGTACAACAAATCCTTCATGTCGCTGCCACCATTACTCATCATCTCCACCACAGAGGAGCAGGAGTGCTTTCCTGTAGTCCCCAGACGTATCCTTCTGTTAATATAACAAACCAGTCACCGTGAGTCACAACCACAGAAATGCAAGGAAAAGCAGCTGCCAATGAAGACTAACGGATTACGCATTTGTCCCACCCACAGGAAATCCACTTGGATTACTCCTGGCTCAGGAATGATGCAAAAAAATTCTCCGCCTCTTCTGTTGGAGCTATATTTACACAGACAGACTTTCAGAGACAATAAAAGCTCCTGAAAGCTTCACTAGAACTGAGCTACCTATTGCACATTAAAAAGCATTCAACTGCAAACGAGAAAGTCCAAGAAAAGGAGAAGCCAGAAGCAGCACCAAAAGCAGAGAACTTTATGTTGTAACAGACAGATCATCAAGTAAGGAGTAATAACAAAGAAAGGTAAGAAAGCAGCATTTAAAATAAAATATACCCCAAAAAAATTACAAGGAAAAAAGGCATTTTGGTCTAACTTTGCAGCAAGCACACGACAATCCTGCAACCGCTGGCTCTGGATTTCCTGCTAGCTCTTTCCCTTCCTGCTCCTTCCCACCCACTCAAAGGAGATTATGATTCAGATAATGATTCCAGTGAAATTTCTTCCACCTTAAACAGTGCTAGAGGTTCCACACACCACAATCAGAGATTTCAGCTCTGACTCCATGGTAATACAGACTCCCAACCCCACTGCTATTTCTCTGGAGCCAGCACCCTCTCTAAAGCATTGAAAATCAGAAGGAACCCAGACAAGAAAAAGGAAATGAAGCAGCAACTAAAAATGGAAAAAAATGAGTAAGTGTAATTTCAGAAAACCACATCTGCTCTCCTAGCAAACACTGGAAAGAAACCTTCAGCTTTTCTTAGGAAACGTCTCCCACTTAAATGACACTACTTGGTACTTCATAAAACTGTAGATCAGCCACTGCTGCTCTCAGAGAACACTGTGATGTCCAGCCCTACACACACCCACCTCCCTCCCTTCCACAAAAACAAACGATGGAAACAATTGGGTCTTAAATACCCCTAATTTCCCTGACAACAAAATAGAAATTTTACCTGAATCATTTGATGCAACGATTTAGCAAAATTCTTTCTGAACTCTTGTCTAATATCCAACAGATCGATTTCACTTCTCGAAACCATGACTCTGATCAGGGTGTCATCATCAGTGCCAGCCCCCTACAAAGAGAAGTTTAAATATTACACTATGAGTTTGTCATGGACGGTTACTGTCATAGAACAACAAAAAAAACAAGCAAGTGGTGTCTCAAAACACTTGTGCTTTACATTTCTACTCTGCAACAGAGTATTTGGGACAGTATCACAAGGCATTCACGCTGCAATGCGAAGAACAGAGGACCAACCGTGTGAGGTGCTCTAAGCCCCAGGAGTTTGGCAAAGTGCCACACAGCCCTCTAATTTTGTGTTTCATCTTCACAGACCCCAACTGCCAATGCCCAGATAAATTTAAAATAATCCAGTCCCAAGATTACACAGTAGTATATCTGATTGCTACAATCAGAATCACATGCATATCACCATCTCAGTGAAGCCTCAGACTGCAGAAGTGCAGTCAGTTCTGGAAGGGGGCACATAAATCCTAACTAATGACTAAAACCAAGCATGTAACATTGTAGAGCAAGACACAGGCAGAGCAACCCATTCCACAAGTTAGCTGTGTGTTTATTATGAAGACAAACTTCATATCCCCTTTCCAACCACAGAACTCTTTTATTCATCTTCACTGCTTTAAATATTTTAAGTTTCTGCACTAGCATGCGGTGTCAGACTGACACACCGACCCCTCCTGCTCAGACAAGTCAGACTCCACACAAGCCGAAGCAATACACATTTTCACATGCTGACCTGCTAATGCACCTCAAGGAAGGACTTGGCAGAGCCCCCACGATCATCTTCAGCCTAATGTCCAGGGTCACTCAATCCTTCGACTGGCTGTAATATTCTTGGGTTACATCTAAAAATGCCCTAAAGCTGCTCAAAAGTTATGCCGTGAGTCCAGTTGTTTCTGAGTAGGATTTGACATTAAAATCTGCTAAAAGCCAGGCTCTGCCCCACCCTATCATGAAAGCAGACACATTGTAGAACTTTATCATGTCAAACTGCTAAACAACAAGAAAAAACTCTTCTGCCAAAGTTATAAATAATGTTTTTTTTCTTACAAAGAGAGGTTAATGATTTTATTTAAAAAAATTGGATCTCACCAACAGACTTGAGTCACGCTCTTCACAACAGAAATCAGAAAGTTTCTTAAATCCACAGAAAAAAAGTTTTCTACAGCATGCTTTAAAAAATAAAAATAAATAAGAAAAAAGTGGTCCTCCTCACATAGTTCAGCATGCTGGTAGCATGTTTTGGATTTTCCATCTGAACCGTTTTTTAAACAGATGCTTATTAAAGCAGTAAAGCAGCTTTTAAAAATTAAGCTACCGTTTCATCTCTTTTCATCAATTCTCATGCTGACACCTCATCAGCACAACCACCTGGTGACAAATACACTTCAGTGCTTTTTCAGGGGAAGGGAGGAATATATTCAGGGAAGGTGATAATTTGCTTGAAAACAAGACTACCTACCTCATCTTTCCTAGGGTTTTAATTACTATTAGTCACTGTGATTTAAAAATACGGATTTCCTGCTTATCTCTTCCTATTCAAGGGAAGGAAAGGACAACAGAAACACAGCTGTTCTGCTGATGGGGTTCCCCTCCAGAGTCTTTCATAGCTGTTTAGATATCTTTCCTTTTTTCTCTTAAAAGTTACTTTTCCTTCTCAAAATGGGATGAATCAGCCATTAAATTTGTGTTTCAAAGCTAACTGCACCTTCAGCCTGTAAATACTCTTTTCTAAAACAAAGAGCACTAAATCTACACAATCTGCAGTTCAGATTTTGGTCATCTTTACTCCCTAAACATATCCATCACCTTAAGGCACTGTAGTCCTTATCTAGCTGAAGGCATGCAATGGATCTAGCCAGACGTCTTCCGTTGTAAGAAGATCAAGTCCAAAAACAGCTGATGAGACTTATGTTTCCAGTCAAATACTTATGGTCTGATAAACTTACGATCAGCCCAAAGAAAGGCACATGAATTGTTTGCAGCCTGTTCCAGATCTGCATACCCCAAACCTTTTGCAGATGCTTAGTGATACAGTATCCTGTTGGCATTTGCAGTGAAAGAAGAAATGAAAAACAAGTGAAAGGGTGAGGAACAGTAGCCAGGGGAGAAGGAAAGTGACATGCGGAAAACATATACATACTTTCATGGAATAATATAGAGTCTCAGCAAAATAGGCAGGCACACTTCGGATGCATTTCACTGAAAAAAAGGCAAAGAATTACTGATTGCTATTCAACATGAGATAATCTTTCACTGGCAAGACAAGGTGCGTGCTTCTGCATCATTCTCTCCAATGCTGACAACTGAGCACACAGCCAGCTAGACTGTTCCTCTGCTACAACTCTCTGGGTTCTAGGAGTTAAAATGCTGTAACAGAAGAGACCTGACTAGCCAAGTTCTACTCCCAGTCACAAGTCTACTGTAGCATTGTCCAAAAATGAGATGCCAGGAATACAAAGGCAGAGCTCTGTCTCACTTTCTGGTGGCGGTGCACATCATGAACAGAATGCAGTCCCCACCACCACTCCCCGCCCCACTCCTTCCCACCATCCCACCCTTTCCCCCATCTGTTAAAAAAGAGTAGAGGCTTATTCTCTAAACACAAAAATTGGGTCTATTAAGATCCTGCTAAGAAGGAACCATGTTTTCATGCCACTTCTGTAACGGGTAGAATTCGAGGGATTAAAAGAGAGAAGGCCAGTTTGAGATTTATTAATTCTGTAATTACCAACTGCCAGAAGTAGCTTCTCCAAATCACCAGAGGTTTCACGGTCAATGGTCTCTTCAATTTGAAAGCCGGAAATAGTCATATATTTGTCAAATACTGGAAAACAGAAAGTGTGCTTAGTGTCACACGGATAGTCAGATTTTTTCCCCAGCATCTTTCTCAGTACAGGTTAATGACATCTGTATCTGATCATCCACTGTTCAAATGCTGTTGTCCACTCATTCTCCCCTCTGACCTATTTTAAATGTCTATTTCCTACTGGATTGTTATTATACAACACGTTCCTACACCTGGGGAGGAGTAACCCCACGCACCAGAACATGCTGGGGCCACGCAGCTGGAAAGCAGCTTTGCAGAAAAGGACCTGGAGGTCCTGAGGGACCAAGGACCAAGCTGAGCATGAGGCAGCAATAGGCCCTTGCTGCAAAGGCGGCTAATGGTATCCTGGAGTGCATTGGGAATAATATTGCCAGAAGGTTGCCAGCAGGTGATCCTTCCCCTCTGAGGGAAGATAGGAAGCTGTACGAAGTGATAAGCATTTTGTCGCAGAGCATAGCTATCATTAAGCTAAGATCTTGTCTGTGCTGAGCTACCCCACTCACTTAACTTCATGCAAGCTGTCCTACTGGCAGTCTGTGTTCATAAGTATCGGTAAGACAACTTTTCTTTGAAACATTACATTTCTATCATGCTAAGTACATGTTGGATGAATGTAAACAAACTTTAGGATTGCTTTAATGCCAGTAACACTAAAAATAAACAAATATTTAAAATCACAAATCAAATTAGCTTTGAAAATCCAACTAATCCAAAAGGTAAAGGAAGAACAAAGAGACTGGAGAACCAAAGCAAAATTTAGTGGTCCTTAATCCCAATGCCCTAAGCAGCTTAATAAAACAGACTTATAAATGGATGAGGAACAGGAAAAATATTATTGCCTCTTTATTAACAGCTAATAGAATATGCACCTATAAAGGGGTTGATCTTTTCAGGGCTGATCTCCATCAGATTGTGGTGACTCATAACAGGCTCTCAGAATCACTTTATTGCCATGACTTCTTCCAAAAGGAAAAAAAAATAAATACGCATCCAGAAAGAAGTACTCCAGCTGTTCCTCAGATCTACTGCACCACTCCAAGCAGCAGATCACCTCTTGCTGTGGAAGAAGTGAATTATAGGAAACAAAAATAAAGTAGAGGGAAGAAGTGAATAAAGGTTACCGGACTTGACAAATGCAGTACCAGAAATGGTTCTTCTACCATTTCTACCACCACCTGGGTAACACCAGGACTTCAGGCAGAAGTTTTCAGTCATACACGGACCATATTACCTACCCCTCCTTAGGTGGGAAACGCTTCGGGTTCCCAAGATGGTAATGAACTTCTCTTCATCTGTTCCCCATTTCAGCTCCCCAGCTCTAAACAAGACCTGTTGTAAATTGAAGAGATTAAAACAACAGCATTTGTGATATGGTTGCACATCCTGTTAAAAAGTTCCATTCATCTTACTCTAAGGAAAATTATTAACAAGCTATAGCTGGAGGAAAAAAAAAGATGTAAAATTGCCAAATACTAAACTGACTTTAGAAAGGAATAAATGATAAAGCCTGAAATTGACTGCAAAAGCATTTACATAAATAATACTGCTTAAGGCACTAACTGACTGGGTACGTAGTCCCTTTCATAAGCCTCAAGTTTTCTGAAACTCATAATCCAAGAAATAAAATCCATTCCTAATACTGCTTTTTTTTCCCTTCCCCTATTTTAAATCAAACTGGCAAAACTTTATTACATTATGACTCATCTCAATGGAAGAACCCTGCTAACTCGGCCCAGGAGGAAGTTTTCCAAAAAAGAGGGGCAAAAGGATTTTAAAGCCCTCAGAAACATGATTTGTCAGATGCTAAATTCTTAACCAATGTAAAACTAGACCATTAACAGATTTTAATCATTTTAGAGTACAGTGATTGCTCCTCAGGTTAGTCTGAAGGCTACTACCAAACTTTAGGAAAGTGAAATGCTTCCAAAAACTCGTGTAAACAACAGAGGGAAAAAAAAAAGATGAAACTCAGAATCCTTTCTCCAAATTGCGTGCTAAACATCACACAATGTAAGGAGAAAGGTTTTTGATATTAGAGCATACAGCTTCTTTTCTCCCTCCTCAGTGAATAGAAGGCAGGCAAACAAGTTACCACCTGTACTAAGACAATCAAATATTTCCTAGAAAAACCCATTCAACCAAATCTCCTGCATAGCAATGCTGTTGGCCAACTGTTTGTCCGTACTGTAAAACTTGATTGCAAAGCTACCAATTTTCTATTTATGTTTGTCCCACAATCCTATATAAAGTGCATTTGTGACTGCTGATTTATTAATGACACAGAGCACAAAAGGGGGGAAAAAAGGCCATTAAAGCATTGCAAGGATATTTAGTTTAAAATATATGCTAAGCTCTTCAAATGAATACCAGCACTCTCCATCCATGTCCCACCACAGCATTTAGAGACTCCAGGAATGCATTTCTTTGGAGATACCTGAAGCTGTGAATGGCATTTTATGTAAGCTCTAACTGTTACTAACAACTAGGCTGCATTTTCCCACCTTATATTCCCATGGACTAAAGGCACTGTTACAAACGTTCAGTTTTAGAAATAACGTCTTTAAACTAAAGCATGATCATCTAGCCTGATCTTAGAGTTTCTTAATGGCAAGTAACAGATCTCCATACATTCTCCCACCATCATGTATAAATAAAAGAAGTTCTTCCCCTAAATTGAATCACCAATGTGGTGTAGTAGCTGTCTTAAGCAGTGTTCTGAATAACAGTTCAAGCAAGTGTTAAAAATAGGGCAGTGTCTTACAAGCAGGGACATGTCCGTTCACTTACGAAGAAACTGGAAACAAGCGTTAAGCCAGGTGCTATTCATATTGATCTCATTGTCAGGAACAAAGTTGATAATTATAAAAATAGCTAAACTGCATTAAACTTTCACTGGCCTTGCTACTACGTAATACCTAAAATGTACTTCAACTGTATAACTTAAAAAAGTGATATTCACAAAACATCTTGCAAGAAGTTACACTTCCCCCTTTAAGTTTTCTCAGAAAAATCTTACAAGTTCCCTACACATCCATACCACCTCAAATGCCTTTTCCCCAACCACTTTGAATTAACTTGTATGTTTAGTGATCAAAGACAATAAATAAATAAATAAATAATCACTACTGAGTAAAAAGGTTGCCACCATACCCTTCCCAAAACATCGCAGTAATCAAGGCAAACATCTGGAAGCGAAAAAGTCTTGCATTTTTACAGTCAGCTGCCTCAAATCAGATCACCTGCACCTGGCAATAATCATTAGAAAATGCTCTGAATCTATTCCAGCTATGTTAAGAGTATCTTTGCATAAAACAGCTACGAGAAATGTGACAAAACACTTCTCTGTATGGGTCCCAGCTCAAGCCAAACGTACGTAACAAACCAGAGAGACCATTTAGAAAACTACTTTTCTACATTTAGGTATGGTGTCTCCTTAATCTCCAGGCTCCAGTTTTCACAGTATGAGTTTTAATAGAAGGAGAACGATGCTTTCTGAATTTACATAACAAAGGATTGGCAAAATATATCTTATTGGCACAGGTCTCTCTCTCCGTCTTGCCCTGCTATCACGAGAATGTTTTATTGATCTGGTATCCTGTTTTTCCTCCTTGTCACCTTGAACAATTCATACATTTTCTTTCATCTTGACTGACAATTTACGAGAGAAAATCTCTAACCCAGAGCTATCTGAAACAACTGAGAAGAAACATCCATTAGTTCTGTAATTGAATCTCTGAAATATTGACCACAACTACAACAACAAAGCCTACAGAATCCTGCAAAAGACTTCATCACAGATACAAGTTTATTGCTGGTACTTCTCTTCCTGTGTACAACATAGGTTTAGAGATCAGTGACAAAGTCATGGAAAATACAAATGGCAATGGGTGGGTCCCTAGAAACTCCACAGAGGACAGTTCTTGGATTGTCAATTTGTTACAGTAGCACAAAGTATTTGGAATATTTTCTTTTTAATATTTCACCCTCTCTGGATGTATCCCTTACTGAATAGCATTAATATTTCTCTGTGACACGTGTATGACACAAGATACATTTACATTAGGATTGAATTTAGAGAGAAGCCCAAATCAGATGTTAAACAATGAACTAGTAACACACTGCTGAGTTTTTCAGCAGTCAAGGCCTCAGCATCGGACAGCCTCAACAATCACAACCCTCTCTTCTTATGACCTAGTCACTGTTCTGTTCAGGCACCTCAACAAGTAATAAATAAAACAAGACGTGGTTTACACTGAAACACAGAAGTGCCAGAAGTCTTGATCCCAACATTTCACCTTTTGTCACTTCTTTTGTTCAAAACATATAAAAGTGTAGCAAAATGTATTAAAAAAAATAAACGCACACAAAATCATAAAAATTCTCTCTCACATGTGAACTATATTTACGCATGTTCTTTTTGAGGTAACTTGTAGAAATACCATCTCCCCACCCCAAAAAAAAAAAAATCATTCACCCACCTGAGCATCCTGCTCAACAAGACCCTCATCAACTCTGCCATCAGGATCTCTATTTGCCTAAAAACAAGTACAAAAAATTGTTAAGCTGACAGGTGAATAAAATAAACCCTACCTAATATATTGAGATTGTAAAATTCGCTGTGAGAAGTCAAACCCTAACGCACCTTATCCAAAAACAGCCCCACTTTTCATTTCTGCTTGGATGTGTCTTTATGAAACAAACTTTGTTTTATTACCTTCAAAAACCTATGCAGCAGGCATTCTGCTATACCCAGAAGTATCATAGAAGCTTTTCAAGCCAGAGCTGTGGAAATGGCTCATTACAGAGCTCAAGATCATAAGTTCAGGGAGAGTTATTCAGTTTCTGAACCAATCTTGCCTATCACCAAGTCTATCTAGAAACCCTAGTCAGTAAGCAGAAAGTAACAAGAGTACATCAGACATCAAAAAGAAGAGAAAATCATACACACACGTAGGCATACAAAGAGATACTGACCTGCAGAAGGACCACCAGCATTCTCTGAAAATAGCCTGATGTTTCTCCTGTGATCTTATCCTCCAAGTTAGCCTCATATTCTGCAAAAGAACAACACCCATTCACCACCTTACAGACTTCCTCACTATTTTGATGAGAAAACAGGGAAAAGCAGAAAGTGGATTTGACTCACAGCTTGTGGAATCGTTTGTCAGAAACAGTTTTAACAATTGGACATATTCTGCCTTCCCTTACAACCTAATATTATTCTAAAAGAGATGGAAAGGTACCATCTCACACCCAGTTTCAGGCACAGATTACTTAAAATATTTTGAAATACAGAATGACATACACTGGTTCAGCTCTTTAAGGAACTAAAGAGCATATAGATCTGGAGTTATACAGAAATACGGCAGTCTCACAACTGTCTAACAGAAAGCAGCTTATAAAAGTCTTGCTCAAAAAAATTTTGTCCTTGGGAACTCTGTTTTGTCTTGAACTTTATTAATATATGAGAATTTCTTGTGTGGGAGGAATCTGCATAGATACGAAAGTGTTGAATTAAATATTGCCTTAAAAAAGTAACCCATGCATTCACAGGGTGAGAGCATGTACTCCTGTGGACAATCAAAAAAACGCAATACATTTGAACAAAGCGAAAAGCAAAAAAATAAAATAAAAAAATCCTGTTTCTTTACTGGACACCAGTTTTTAAAAACCCTCTTTTATTCAAAAGAAAGAAAAAAATTGGTGGAATAAAGAAATACATTTGAATGAATTCTAACTATGAAGCACAAAAAGACCAAACACTGCATATCCCAGTCATAGCCCCAAAATAAAAAGGATTTTAGCTTGCAATCCATACCCTAATTTCTTGCAATACAAAGTTTCCAACTCAGCAGAACAAAATCTCACTTGTTAGATACATGCCTCAGTTCACAGATAGGTCTTTTTTTAAATGTGTTAAAATCATCTTGAAAGAACTGAAAGGAGAACTCAGAACTTAATTTTATACTGAACTTTACCTTGCAGATAAACCTGTTTAATATTCCGCACTTCAGCAGGTGTTCTGGAGGCAAGAATTTCAGTCAACACTTTCTCATTGGTTCCTGCTCCCTACAAGGGTGCAAGAAGAAATCAGCTGACTGAGTAACAGAAGGAAAACAAGTATTCCCTTTGACAACCAAAGGCAAGCATCACCTCATACATCTGGATCAAAGAAAGAAAAAATATTTTCTGGTAATATCTAGTCTAGCCTGGGAGGCTTTGAAAGATAAATTTCTTTCCATTCTGGCATGATTGTTTTCAAAATCAACCCAACACTTAAAAGAAGCTCACTGCTGCAGGACTCAGATGAGCCTCTCCACAGTCAAGTACACCCAGATATACCTCCGTTCTTCACTGTTACAGTCGATGATGTGACAGTAACTGAATGAATAGTTTCCATCTCGGCTCTAGTTCACACACTGCCCTTCACTGATTAGCACACAGATGGACAGTCACCCAGCATCCCTTCCATTGTAAGCAAACACATTTTACAATAGAATTGCTAACCCAGGCCCCCAAATAGTTGCTGCACTCTAATTATACGTAGCCAAAACAGGCACTCTTTGCTTTCACAAGGATAAAATTTACAAAAGCCAAGGCAATATCTTCTTGCCACATATCTGAGTCTACTTTGCCTATAAGAATAAGCCATTGCTGGTTACACTCCAAAGGGAGCCCTCACTCTGTGTATTTTTTATTATTTTTTGCTGTGGTGTGTTATTTCCAACCTAGACAATTCTGTGATTTACAGTTCTTCCTATAGAGAAAACTTCTTATAGGGAAAAAAATCAATATACTGTGTACAAAGATATTCAAAATATAAATCTAACAAGATACATGTAAACATTTTCAAAATACAGATTGTTTTAAGAATATGCCTACTCAACAAGTAAGGCAAGCACTATTACATTAGTCCTCTAAGGAGCCTTGTAGCAGCAGCAGTAGGTAACTCAATCTTCAGCACAGACAATGCCCTTAGCTGAGTTGTCATCCTGCAGTGAAGTTCCTGCTGCCACATCTTCTTTAGTGCTCTTATCCACTTTAGCTGAATTGCAGCTAGTGTCAACATTTCGTCCTGTGCAGAGACATTCACTGAGATCCTATGATCCTGTGTTTAATACCATTTGTTGTAACTAACAAGAACAAAAACGCTCTTGTTCCATTATCTCTGTTTTCCTCCTGTACCAACTGTTCTGTCATTTCCCTGTCAGTCTTTGACCCTTAAGTCAACACAAGAAGCTTGGGAATACTTTCATTCCTTTCAGTCAGCAAGGTTTTTATCAGTTTATTTGTCAGGTGCCATGTTCCCTTCCCCCAGTGCACATAAAGACATTACAAAAATTTCCAGGATTACAGTTTCTGTTGTCTGAGACACTATTTGCTGGGTCATGGGTTCATAATCACTAGCTTGCACAGCTGACTACATATTAACCAGCTGCTCATCAAGGATTTGGGGAGTGCTAGCATCACCCAACCAAGCACTAGCTGACACCAGTCAACTTCAATGTCATCTACTTTAATCAACAGGTTTCTGCAGACAACACAGGGACATCCAATTCCTGAATTTCCACAGCCTGGGGATATCAAACAGGTGCGATCAAGGGGGACAAAATAGGAACACATGAAAAAACACAGTAAGATACAAGAAAAAACACACTAAGATATCTGAACATACAGACTGCAAATTGTTTTTTTTTTACCTAGCCTTCCCAGAAAGGTAATAAATGCACTCACCAAAGAGAGAAATGTTAAAAAAAAAAAAAAGTACCACTGACAGGATTTGTCAACTCTTGTCTCTGTATTACTGGAGGGAGCTTTTAGAACACATTCTACACAGATAACATCCCCTAATAATTTTGGTGCTCGATGTGAGTTTACACAGGCATGCTAGCCCACCAATTTTGGAGTTGGACTGTTTTCATCAGGTGCTAAAAGCTCTCATGCTTAAATAACAGTCAACAAGAGACAACCAAAAGCCACCACATTAATGAAATGCTATGAACTAATTTGCAGACCATGCAGACAGCTGTACAGCTACAAATCCTAGATTGCTCACAGCAGAAAAACTAGCATTCACTGGACTTCAGCAGCAAAAAAGAATTTAAAAACACCACTGATCTGCTTGTTAAACCTAAATCAGAACAAGTCTTATGCTATGCAAATTTTAATTGAAACAATTGCATTAGTGATATTAGCAGGTGTTAGTATAACATTACTAATTAAAAGCCAACTTTATCATCATTTCCCTTACTAACTGAATGTTCATTCCTATACACAACAAAAGAGCAACAAACACTGTATATGATATACTCAATCTCTTCTTTCATTCTCCTTACCTTGATTGCATGCTTCAGTGCATGAGCATCAAAAATATACGTTGGTCTCATCAAAGATACCATCAGTGTTTCAAACTTGCCAGTGAGTTCTGATTTCAGGTCATCTACAAGATCCTAATGCGGAACAAACAGTACTGTAATGAATTCTGTAAAGAAAATTCTCTTCCTGCTATCACTTTACACGGCAGACTTTGAGCCAAAGTATTTGATAACTCCTTCCATACTGAGGATGAGGTCAGTATCAGTACTAGAAGCATACTAATAGGAAGCTATATAAGCTTTTGCACAAAAACCTATGGTGTATTTTAATAATGTGCAGAAAAAAAGCCACTTCTTCATGACAATCTAAATGGAATATTCCAACCTAGCCTGACTTAAGGATTTCCCATTTTTAAAAAGGGAAAAAAAGGAAGACCCAGGGAACTACAGACCAGTCAATCTCACCTCTGTGCCTGGGGAGATCACGGAGCAGATCCTCCTGGAAACTACGCTATGGCACATAGAAAATAAGGAGGTGACTGGAGACAGCCAGCATGGCTTCACTAAGGGCAGATGGTGCCTGACAAAGCTGGTGGCCTTCTACAATGGGGTTACAGCACTGGTGGACAGAGGAAGAGCTACTGACATCATCTACCCGGACTTGTGCAAAGCATTTGACACTGTCCCCCATGATGTCCTTGTCTCCAAATTGGAGAGATGTGGATTTGACAGATGGACCACTCAATGGGGTTGGATCGTTGCACTCAAGGAGTTGTGGTCAGCGGCTCAGTGTCCAGGCGGATCAGTGATGAGTGGTGCTCCTCAGGGGGACAGTATTGGGACCGGCGCAGTTTAATACTTTTGTCAGTGACATGGACAGTGGGATTGAGTGCACCCTCAGCAAGTTTGCCGATGACACCAAGCTGTGTCATGTGGTTGACACACACGAGGACGGGGATGCCATCCAGAGGGACCTGGGCAGGCCTGAGAGGTGCGCCTGTGTGAACCTCATGAGGTTCAACAACACCAAGGGCAACGTCCTGTACCTGGGCCAGGGCAATTCCAAACACAAATACAGGCTGGGCAGAGAATGGATTGAGAGCAGCCGTGAGGAGAAGGACATGGGGGCACTGATTGAACGAGAAGCTTGACACGAGCCAGCAACGTGCACTTGCAGCCCTGAAAGCCAACTACGTCCTGGGCTGCATCAAAAGCAGCAGGAAAAGGGAGGTGATTCTCCCCCTCTGCTCTGCTCTCGTGAGACCTGGACCCAGAATCCTGCACCCAGTTCTGGGGCCCCCAGCACAAGAAGGATGTTGATTGTGGGAGAGAGTCCAGAGGAGGGCCACAAGGATGATCAGAGGGCTGGAGCACTTCTCCTCTGAAAACGGGCTGTGGGAGTTGGCATTGTTCAGCTTGGATGATCAGCTGTGGATGCCCCACCCCTGGAGGTATTTAAGGCCAGCCTGGATGGGGCTTTGAGCAGCCTGGTCTAGTGGAAGGTGTCCCTGCCCATGGCAGGGGGGTTGGAATTAGATGACCTTTAAGGTCCCTTCCAACCCAAACCGTTCTATCATTCTATAGGGAGATGGGGGAGACAGTAACTGAACTATATTTTCTTCCAAGGAATCTTTTACAGAGAGCACGATGAATCCACCTCATGGTTTTAACTAATCATCATAGGCCAAATTCAGCTCATTTCTAGAGTTTTTTGTTCGTTTGTTTTTTCTCACCCTGCCAAATAGTGTTTTAAAGGCAGATGCAATTTCTTGACGCTGAGCATTATTTCTGCTGGTAAGGATCTTCAGAATAGTGTCCTCATCAGTCCCTGAGGTTAGAAAGAAAGAACAACAACAGTTACAAGCACATTCTAAAAACAACAGTAACAAAAACCAGCAGTAACACAAACTAAAAAGACAAAAAAAGACACTTTGAAAATAAAAATCTACTGATAAACAGCAAAATCCTTTAAATAACAAATGTCCACAGATCAAGCTGAGCCACCAGGTCTGGTGTTCTGCTGTAGCAAGAACATGACAGGAGAATACGCATTATTCTCCATCAGTGCCCTGTTCCAGGACACTGCCCCCAGCACCCTAGCCATCAGGTATAAAACAGTTAGTCACAATCTTTATTCTATAAACAGGCCTGCTTCAGGCTCCCCAAGAGATATACTTCAGAATAAATGCTCTGTCAACTCCCAGAAAACCACAGTCCAGTAACCCACAAGAAAACCACCCCAGAGTAGGGAAGTGTGGAGCTATTATTGGTTTTACATGCAGTAGTTTACAAATTTATCCTCACAACATAGCACCTTGCTAGCTCTATTGAATTTGTCCATAGACCTGAGGTTTACTGTATTCCGTTTTTCCTTCCCCTCTGCTTCTTCCCACAGGCAGCTTCAAAGAAAGTATCAAATTAGAATTTATTCTCACAGAAAAATTTTGGGGTAGAAAGCTACAGCATGAGCTTACAGGTCACTTGTTAGGCTACATTCCTCCTGAGTGCTCGTATTCTTTGGTCACAATAACTGCCCCGTGTTTAGCCACTTTCAGACAGAGAGAGCTGTCACCCCTTTTCCAAGCACAGAGCTTCCGCTATTCTGTGATAATTCCCCACAGTTGTTCCCTTAAAATTCATAGTCTATCTTACTGCACAATAAAACCGCATGTGCAGAGAAGCCTGTGGAGCATCAAATTTTAAATGGGCGATGTCCAAACCATCATTTTTAACTTGTGCTAATCTAAAAATCAACACCCTTGAGAGACACACAGTCAGAACTAGGACATGCCCAGACTCCTGTAGTCCCGGGGCTGTCATTCCATAGCATGTGGACACATGCCCTATCCTCATCTGCTAACATAAAAAATGAGTTCAGAAAGGATGTTTTCAAAGCAGGAGTGAGAGCTCTTTCTTCTTCATAAAATAAATTGTTCTTACCCATTCCCTTCATGGCCTTACGAAGGGCTTCTGCATCAGCTCTGGCATCAAAAGGAGAGAACGCTGTCACGGTGCCTCTTGTGGACTAGAGGGAAGAAAAAAAAAAGGTGGGAAAAGGGGAAAAAAAAACATGAAATAGAACATGAAATAGAAGATAACAGCATCTTTCAGTTCTCCATACATGAGCTCAGGCTAGATTTGAATCCAAGATCCAAAAACCAATAACATTTTTTATGCAATTGTCTGTCTAAATAGCAGTTTGTGGGTATTTAAACACAGCTCTACTAGAAAGATTCGGCAGTAGACCAGCTAAGTTCAGGTTTATTTACATAAAGGTAGTTTGCAGGATTGGTTCTCACAAAACTGGAGCATGAATGCAGGAAAATGACTAAGAAATTATCATTTCCTGGAATCATTTGGGAAATTAACTGCACAAATCACGTAGGCCAGATAAGCCATACAAGGACCCAAGACACATTGGGAAATAAGAACTTCCTTCCCTCAAGGAAAGCCTGATGGAGGTTTCAGCCAGTA